>NW_028327178.1:54344242-54495757 GCF_987537825.1 Furipterus horrens | reverse complement strand
ACTTTGTTAACCAGCACCTGTACAACAGCATAAAGGCATGGTGGGAGTTGTGACCCCACTGCCCCCGTCAGCCAGCTGGAGGTGAGAACCTACCAGTGAATGAGCCACCAATAATCAAAGCCCAAGTACAAGAGAGCCCACATAAACTGAAAAAAGGGCATCCCTAGAGCATACAGAACAGGAGCTCAAAGACACTGCACCACCAAGTCCCACAGAACTCCTACCAAAGAAGTCCACCGCACCAAGACAGGTAGGTAAAGCACAGCTACCTGAAATTCAGAAACAGAGAGTCACGTAAAATGGGGAGACAAAGGAAGAACCCCACATTGAAAGGAAAGGAAGAGTCCCCAGAAAAAGAGCTACATGAAATTGAGGCAAGCAATCTATTAGACATAGACTTCAAAATAATGATTATAAGGATGCTCATGGAACTCAGTGAAGATTACAAAAAATTTAAGGAACTACAGCAACATGAAAAAGGATATAGAAACTGAAAAAAAAATAGGAAGAAATGAAGACTACAATACCTGAAATGAAAAATACACTAGAAGGAATTAAAAGCAGGCTAGATGAAGCAGAGGACCAAAGCAGTGAGCTGGAAGACAAGGTAGAAAGAAATACCCAGCCAGAGCAACAAAATGGAAAAACACTAAAAATGAATGAGGATAGTTTTAAGGGACCTTGAGGACAACATGAAACATAACAGCATTCACATCATAGGAATATCTGAAGGAGAAGAGAAGTAGCAAGGGATACAAAACTTGTTTGAAAAAATGATGGCAGAAAACATCCCTAACTTGGTGAGGGGGAAAAAGTCACACAAGATCAGGAAGCAGAGAAGGGGTTCCAATCAAGAAGACAAGATGAACCCAAAGAGACCTACTCCAAGACATCTAATTAAAATGGCAAACTTTGAAGAAAGATACCATCTTAAAGGAGCAAGGGAGACACAGCAAGTCACATACAAAGGAGCTCCAATAAGGTTCTCAGCTGATTTCTCAACAGAAACCCACAAGCCAGGAGGGATTGGCATGAAATATTTCATGTAATGAAAAGCAAGGACCTACAACCAAGACTACATTATACAGGAAGGCTCTCATTTAAAATGTAAGGGGAAATAAAGAGCTTCCCAGACAAAAGAAGACTGAAAGAGTACATCTCCACCAAGCCTCCCTACAAGAGAAGCTAAAGGGACTGCTATAAAAAGGAAAACAGAGACAGAAGAGGGGGGCGGTGGCGGCAGGTAATAAGTACCTATCAGTAATAACCTTAAACATAAATGGATTAAATGCTCCAATCAAAAAATCATAGAGTAACTGAATGGATAAGAAAACATGACTTACATACATGCTACCTACAGGAGACACACCTCAGAAAAAAAAAATTTGCACAGATTGAAAGTGAAGGGATGGAAAAAATATTCCAAGAAAACAGACACGAAAAGAAAGGTGGGGTAGCAATGCTTATATCAGACAAAATAGACTTCAAAGAAAAAGCCATAAGGGACAACCTCACTACATAATACTTAAAGGAACAATTCAATAGCAGGATATAACCCTTGTAAATATATATGCACCCAACATAAATATATATAAAGATCTTGGAGGACTGTAAGAAAGATTGACAACAACACGTTCATCATTGAGGATTTTAGCACCCCATTGTCAACAATGGATATATCTTCCAAACGAAAAATCATCAAGGATATTGTGGTACAGAATGACATTCTATATCAATGGACTTAATTGATATATACAGAATCTTTCACCACAAAGAAGCAAAATATACATTCTTTTTCAAATGCACATGGAACATTTTCAAAAATAGAACACATGGTAGGACACAAAACAAGCCTAAACAAATTCAAGAAAATTGAAATCATATCAAGTATGTGCTCAGATCAAAATGGATTGAAACTAGAAACCAACCTCAAGGAAAAAACTTAACATTCAAATACATGGAGACTGAATAACATGTTATTAAATAATGAGTTGTCAGCAGTGAGATCAAGGAAGAAATCAAAAAGAATCTGGAAACAAATGAAAATGAACACACAAATCCAAAACCTATGGAACATAGCAAAGACAGGGAAGTTCATAGCAATACAGGCCTACCTAAAGAAGGTAGAAAAATCTCAAACATCTTAACCCTATATCTAAAAGAACTAGAGGAATAACAACGAACAATACCCAGAGAAAGCAGAAGGAAGGAAATAATCAAGATCAGGGCAGAATTAAATGACATAGGGACTAAAAGAACAATTCAAAGGATCAATAAATATAGGAGCTGATTCTTTAAAAAGATAAACAGAATTGACAAATATTTAACCAGACTCATCAAGGGAAAAAAAAAAGAGAGGGCCCAAATAAATAAAATCAGAAATGAAAGAGGAAAAGTTATAGCCAATACCACAGAGATACAAAGGATTGTAAAAAATTTTTCTGAACAACTATATGCCAAGAAATTGGACAGCCTGGACAAAATGAACAAACTTCTAGAAACAATGATCTTCCAAAACTGAATCAAGAAGAAGCAGAAGGCCTGAATAGACCAATAACAACTAGTGAAATTGAAGCAGTAATTAAAAAAACTCCTGACACACAAAAGCCCTGGGTCAGAAGGCATGAGAGGTGAATGTTACCAAACATTTAGGGAAGAGCTAACTACTATCCTTTTCAAACTCTTCCAAAAAATTCAAGAAAAAGGAAGCTCCCCACTTTATACAAGGCCAGTATCATCCTGATTACAAAACTAGGTAAAGACACAACAAAAGAAAAACTACAGGAAAATATCTCCAATGAACATAGATGCTAAAATCCTCAGCCAAATACTGGCAATGCAGATTCAGAAATACATTAAAAAAATCATACACCATAATCAAGTGGGATTCGTCCCAGGGATGCAAGGATGGTACAATATTTGCAAATCAATAAACGTAATACATCACATAAACAAAATGAAGAACAGAAATCAGGTGATCATATCAATAGGTGCTGAAAAAGCATTTGATAAAATACAGCACCCATTTATGATAAAAGCACTTAGCAAAGTGGGACGAGAGGGAGCATACCTCAACATAATAAAAGCCATATACTAGAAACTATAGCCAACGTTATACTCAACAGACAAAAACAAAAGGCTTTCCTTTTAAGATCAGAAACAAGACAAGGGTGTCTGCTTTCACCACTTGTATTCAACATAATACTGGAAGTTCTAGCCACAGCGATCAGGCAAGAAAAAGAAATAAAAGGCATCCAAACTGGAAAGGAGGAAGTAAAACTCATTATTCGCAGATGACATAATAGTGTACATAGAAAACACTATTGTCTCCGCCAAAAAATACTTAACCTAATAAGTGAATTTGGCAAGATAAAGGCATACAAGGTCAACATTCAGAAATCAATAGCATTTCTGTAGACCAACAATGAAATATCCGAAAGAGAAACTAGGGGGAAAATCCCATTTACTATAGCAACAAGAAAAAGTACCCAGGAATAAATTTAACTGAGTAAGTAAAAGACTTGTACTTGGAAAACTATGTAACACTGAAGAAAGAACTTAAGGAAGATACAAATAAATGGAAGCATATACTGTGTTAACGGATTATAAGAATTAACATCATTAAACTGTCCATACTGCCCAAAACAATCTGTAGAGTCAGTGCAATTTCTATTAAGGTACCAATGGCATATTTCACAGATCTAGAACAAATATTTCAAAAAATTATATAGAACCAAAAAAGACACTGATAAACCTCAGCAATCTTGAGAAAGAAGAACGCAATAGGAGGAATACCCGATCAAACTATACTACAAGGCCACAGTAATCAAAATAGTCTGATACTGACATAGGAACAGACACATAGATCGATGGAACAGAATAGAGAACCCAGAAATAAACCAAGTCTCTATGGTAAATTAGTATTTGACATAGTGAGCATGAGCATACAATGGAGTAAAGATGGCCTTTTCAGTAAATGTTGTTGGGAGAACTGGACTGGTACATGCAAAAAAAATATAACTAGAACAGAAAAACTCTAAATGGATAAAGGACCTAAATACCATTGTAACACTATAAAAGTCATAGAGGAAAACTGGAAATTTTTAGATATCTCATGTAACAATACTTTTGACAGTATATGTCCTAGGGCAAGAGAAATAAAGGAAAAAATGAACAAATGGGACTGCATCAAATTTAAAAAACTTCTGCACAGCTAAAGAAACCATCATCAAAATGAAAAGGGAACTGACCATATGGGAGAACATATTTGCTTATGATACATCAGACAAGGGTTTTATCTCCAAAATATATAAAGAACTCATATGACTCAACACCAGGAAGACAAACACTCCAATTAAAAAATTGGCAAAGGATCTGAATAGACACTTATCAAAGGAGAATATATGAATGGCCCTTACACATACAAAAAGATGCTCAACATTACTGGTCATCAGAGAGATGCAAATTAAAACCCCAGTGAGACACCACCTCACACCAGTCAGAATGACCATCATTGATCAGTCAACAAACAAGTGCTAGCAAGGATGTGGAGAAAAGGTAACCAGACTTCCAGCCAAGATGGAGGCATAGACCTGCACGCTTTGTCTCCCTCCACAACTAAGAAGGACTAAAACTACCGCAAAACCAAAAATAACCAGAAGTTCCAGAAAATAAAGCTACATGGAAGTCCAATGTATGAAGTCATAAACAAGTGGTGTTCGTCCGGACAGTTAAGAAGGGCGAAACCGTGGCTGAAAAATCGAACTATGCTGGAGGCGGCAGCTGCAGCAGCTAACAGCAGGACCCCGTAAGCAGACCCCCATATTTGGGGGGAGGAGAGAAGCACCTGGGAGCTGGCCCTGGTTGCAGACCAGACCCGTTGGCTCGCGATTCCAACACCAGGGAAGGCAGACCCCATTGTACCGGAGGGCATGGGGATGGAGGAGGCTCCAGGTTCCTCAGCAGAGAGTAACAGCAGGAATCCATCTTCGACTCCTGCGCCCTCACAAAGCGCCACAGTGTGGTGAGAAAGGTCACCAGGTTGTGACGAGCACACGGGGCTCCGCCCAGTATAGCATAGGAGGAGTGACAGCGCCCTGCCCAAGAAGGAAAGATAAACAAAACGGTCAGAATGGCAGAATTAATGATTGAAATACCAATCACACAGCTAATGAAAAAACAAATAAAGGCCTTGACCGATGAAGAAATAGCAAATCCTTCTGAGGCTCAGTTCAGAGCTATAGTCATGAGGCAGCTTACAGACCTAACAGCGGGGCTGAATCAAGACAAGGAAGGAATGAAGGCTAGTCCTGCTGAAATGAACAAAAATACATACAAGACAAGTGGCGAGGAAGGAAAAGCCAGGGATCAAATCAACAAATCGGAACATAGGGAGGGAACAAACAGTCAACCAGTGCAGAAAGAGGAAACAAAAAATGAGGAATATGGGGAGAGGCTCAGAAACCTCTGGGACAGCTATAAGCGAATGAACATTCAAATTATAGGATTGCCAGGGGGTGGAGAAGAAGAACTAGAAATTGAAAAATTATGTGAAAAAGTAATGAAGCAGAACTTCCCTAACTTGGGGAAGGAAATGAACTTACAGGTCCAGGAAGCACAGAGTGTTCCAGATAGACTGGACCCAGGGACGACCACACCAAGATACATTAACATCAAAATGTCAAAAATTAAAGATAAAGAGAGAATGTTAAAAGCAGCAAGAGAGAAGAGAAGAATTATGTACAAAGGGGTTCCAATTAGACTGTCAGTGGATTTCTCAAAGGCAACTTTACAGGCAAGAAAGGACTGGCAAAAAATATTCAAAGTAATGAAAATCAAAAACCTTCAACCACGATTACTCTCTCCAGTGAAGCTGTCATTCAGGATAGAAGGGCAGAGAATATGTTTCCAGGACAAAGTAAAACTGAAGGAGTTTGTTAGATCCAAACCACTGTTATATGAGATGTTAAAGGGACTTGTTGAGAAGAAGGAGGATCAAAACTATGAACATTAAAATGAAAACTGTATCACAACAACCAACAGCAGAAACTAGGGAATTGAAACAAAGGCAAACTAAGTAGGCGACGAAAGGGGAAAAAGAATTATAGGTACGGGAACATACTGGGGGGAGGTCAGCGGTAAGGGCGAAAAGGGAGGGAGATAATGCAGGAAATAAGCATAGTAGGAGGGAGTGGAGTAGAGAGGAAGATGTTGAGAAGAACTATATGCATAACCAATGGGCATGGACTAAGGGGGGAGACAAGTGGAGGGAGGGGGTTCACAGGATGGAGGGGAGCGGGGGGAAAGAAATTGGGACAACTCTAACAGGATAATCAATAAAATAAAATAAAATAAAGAAAAGGTAACCGTAGTACACTATTGGTGGGAATGCAGACTGGTGCAGCCACTGTGGAAAACAATATGGAATTTACTCAAAAAACTAAAAATGGAACTGCCTTTTGACCCAGCGATTCTACTGCTGGAAATATACTCTAAGAATACAAATCACCAATTCAAAAAAACCTATGCACCCGTATGTTAATAGCCGCACTATTTATAGTAGCCAAATGCTGGAAACAGCCTAAGCGCCCATCAGTAAATGAGTTGAGAAAAAAAACTGTGGTACATTTACACAATGGAATACTACACAGCAGAAAGAAAGAACTCCTGCCTTTTTTGACAGTTTAGATGGAACTGGAGAGTATTCTGCTAAGTGAAATAAGCCAGTCAGTGGAAGACAGATATCATATAATCTCACCTATAAGAGAAATGTAATGTACAAAATAACGAATAAAATAGAACCACAGGCATGGAAACATGGAACAGACAGTGACCAAAGGGGAGGTGGGCGGGGGCTAATGGTGGAAAGAAGGGGAAGAGACTAGGTTATGTGTTTGAATGACCCACAGACATGCACAACAGTGTGGGAATTGACTGTGGATGTGGTGTTGTGGGATGGGCAGAGGAGGGCAAAGGGGGAAAAATTTGAACAACTATAATAGAATAATACTAATAATGATTTAATAGAAAAAAAAACTTTCTTGAAAAAAGTATGAATAATAGCAGTAATTAATATCTGTCAACAATTACTTTAAATGTAAATGGATTAAATGCTTCGATTAAAAGACATAAGGTGGCTGAATAGATTTTTTTTTTTAAAAAGACCATTAACATACTCTGTTTATAGGAGACGCACTTCAGATCGAATGACACAAACAGACTGAAAGTAGAGGGATGGGAAGATATTTCATAAAAATGGAAACAAACAAAAGAAGCTGGGGTGGCAATACTTATACCAGACAAAATGGACTTTAAAATAACAACAAACAAAGGAGGACCCAGCCATCCCACTTCTAGTATTTTTCTGAAGAAATCCAAAATACTAATTTGAAAAGACATGCACACCCACATATTCATTGCAGCATTATTTACAACAGCCAAGAATGTAAACAGGCTAAGTATCCATCACTAAATGAATTAATAAAGAATAAATGTTGCATATATATAATGGAATATGACTCAACCACAAAAAAGAATGAAATCTTGGCATCAGCAACAGTGCGGATAGACTAATAGAGTATTGTGCTGAGGGAAATAAGTCACGCAGAGAAAGACAAATGTGATATGATTTCACTTATATATGGAATTGAAAAAAAATGAACAAGAAGAAAACAATCGAACTCACATATACAGAGAACTTTTTTCCTCACCTGAGAATATGTTTTATTGATTTTAGAGAGGAAAGGGGGGAAAGAGAAAAATACTAATGGGAGAGAAAAACATTGATCAGTTGTCTCCCATACATGCCCCGTCCAGGGATCAAACCCAAAACCTAGGTACATGTCCTGACCGGGAATCGAACCTGTGACCTTTTTGTGTATAGGATGATAACTGATCCATGGAAAGGGGATGAGGGTTGGATGAAAAGGTGACGATATTAAGAGTACAAATTGTAGTTACAAAATAGTCCAGGGGATGTAAAGTAGAGCATAGGAAATATAGTCAATAATATTGTAATAACTGCATATGGTACCAGAGAGGTACTAGATTTATCAGGGTGATCACTTCATAAGTTATATGAATATCTATAATTACTACATTGTGTACCTGAAGGTAACATAATATTGTATGTCAACTGTAACTGAAAAATAAAAAGTTATTTAAAAAAAACAAATGATGAAACTAAGGTAAGAAACTTGGCAGAATGTCCGTCACTCTAATAAGGGACAGAGCCAGGATACAAACCCAGACATATCTAATTTTAGATCCCTCTAGTTTGTCTTCTACTTTCCTTGATTTTTTTACATTAATTTGGTGCTTCATGTTAAAATAAATATTTAATAGCAAAATATTATTGATTGGCAGAAGAGCACTAATAGTAAATGTTATTAATTAATCCAAGGAATCTCACTATTTCTGTTCATACATTTTTCAGGAAGAGACTCTGCACAAGTCAGCCAGCAGCAGCAGTGTGTCTCCCTCCTTCCTTGAAGATCCCTTCCTGGAGGCTGTGTCCACAAGGAAGAGTGAGTATTTGTGTCACAAAGAACTAGCATCAGATATCTTAAAAAACACACTTATCCTAGAATAGGGAAACTGAAAGTGCTTGTAATTATTTGGGGTATAAAGAACTAAGCTTGAAATTGCAGTAGTCAGGACCAGAAATATTCAGTCATATTCCTAGAGTGACATCATAAGGGAATGCTAAACTGATAACAGGCCTCAGGTTCTTAACTTAGATCAGTCACCTTTGAGTTTACAGATAATAGGTAGGTAATAAGTCAATTATCTGTAAGGTTTTTTTTTTTTAGATTAATTACCTCTTTGTCTTAATTTAAGCCTAGAGCCCAATAATCACACTTGTTATCACCCACCACACACACATATATACATATTCATACCCACATAACATGTGTAGATAGTAAAAACACTTTATAACTTAAGAATACTAATTTATGTGACTTCTAAATGCTTTCATTACTCTTTTATTCATAAGATTATTGTAAAGAATTAAAAATTTTTATATTAAGGGAGAAGATTCTGGGAAGATGATAGAGTAGGTAGTACCATGAATTGGTGTCTCCAGCTAGACAACAAATGAATTGGCAGAATTAGTCTGGTCTAACTATTTTGGACCTCCAGAGTCTGTTGAAGGCTTGCAACTTCCAGGGGAAGACTTGGGTACTAAATTGTGGTTCATTTCAGTCACCTTTTAACATAGAAGCAGCTACTTATCTCCTACCCCCAGCCATATGGCAGGCAGTTGTGTACGTTTCCTGGAAAAGCTTGCACACAGCTTGTAGGAGACAGGGGCCAAAAGGACCCTGTCCTCCAAATACTGTGCTGTGATTGCTTCTTCTGACTCCAAAGGTAGGCAGCCATTGTTCAATTTTTTCAAGCTTCCCCCTACTGCAGCTCAAGGGACTTGCAGAGCATTTAAAAGGCTGGCATCCCCTTTTTTTCCTTTTTTGGTTTTCCCCTTTGGGGAGCCAGACATGATAGACTAGGACTTTCAAAAGCAACTGCACATCAGGAAAAATTAGAGAGTGACTATGCATGCCCAGGTAATGGCTCATAAAGGTCCTGAGAAGATGTTAACATTCCATCTCAGTTTGTTCCTCAGCACTGAGACATCCTACAACATTCAAAAATGAATATAGAAACAAAAACAACCAAAAAACAAAAACACCCTGGGGAAGAGGGAGAATCTCATTTTCAGAGTTACCACATTTTTAGATTAAGATATCCAGTGTTTAGCAAAAATTACAAGGTGTATACAGAAACAAAGAAGTATGGTTCATTCAGAGGGAAAGAATTAACAGAAACTAAGAAAAAAGACGTGATGACAGTTATACTAGACAAAGACTTTAAAACACCTTACAGATGCTCAAAGCAATAAAGATGTGGAGAAATTTAAGAAAATGATGTGTGAATAAAATGGAAATATCAATAGAGATAGAAATCCCAAAAAGTAATTCTGGAGCTGAAAAGTGCAATAACTGAAAAGAAAGATTGACTAGCAGGATTAAAAAGATAGATGAGCGAGTAAGAAGAAAGAATCAGCAAACATGAAGAGAGTCTGGAAAACCAAAAGACAAAAGATTAAAGAAAACCAAACAGAGACTAAGGGACCTGTAGGACACCATAAAGCAGACCAACATATGCATTGTATGAGTCCATAGAGAGAAAAGGGGACAAAAGAATATATGTGGAAATAATGGCTGAAACTTCCCAAATTTGATGAAAAGCATAAATATAAATATCCAAGAAACTCAACTAAGAATATAACTTGGAGAGACCCAGACTAAACACATTATAATCAATCTTTCAAAAGACAGTGTCAAAGAGATAACCTTGAAAGCAGAAAAGAGAGGTAAGTCATCACATATGAAGATCCTCAGTAAGATTTTCAGCAGATTTTTCATCAGAAACTTTGGAGGACAAAGAAAGTTGGCCAATATATTCTAAATGCTAAAAAAAAAAAAAAAAAAAAATCAATAAATCCTATATCCAGTAAAACTATCCATCAAATATCAGGGAAAAATCAAAACATTTGCAGGTAAGCAAAAGCTCAGCAAGTTTGCGACCTCTAGACCTTTACTACAAGAAGTGCTCGGTGGAGTCCAGTAGGATGAAATGAAATGACACTAACAGTAGCTTGAAGCTATATCAAGGAATAAAGATCTCAATAAATGTAAAAACTTAAAAAACATTCAGCTATAAAAGCTAATATTCTTGTAGCAGTGTTTGTAATTGCACTTTTTGCTTTCTACATGACTTAAGAGATAAATACATTGAAAGAAAAATCAATTTTTAATGTAAAAGCTAGTATTACTGTAACTGTTTTATAACTCCAAATCTAATTTTCTGCATATTTTGAGAGGATGATGCATCTTTTAAAATTATTTGTTATTGAGCAGACAGTTTATAAAGATGTAAATTTGTGACACTAAGAGAAAGTGATGGAGATTAGAGCTGCATAGGAGCAAAGATTTTGTGTGTTATTGTTAAATTGGTTAAATTCAAATCATAGTGTTAAAACTTCAGGCTGTCTAATATAATCCCCATGATAACCACAAAGAAAATAGCTATAAACTATACACAAAAGGAAATAGGAAAGGCATATAAACATTTCACTATAAATTCATCTAAATGCAAAAGAAGGCAGGAATGTAGGAGATGAGGAACAAAAAGCTATAAGACACATAGAAAAAAAAATAGCACAGCGGCAGCAGTAAGTCCAAAGATTTGCATAATGGATAGAACACATGATCCAACTACATGCTGTCTGTAAGAGACTTCCTTGAGATACAAAGACACAAACAGAATGAAAGTGAAAGTAGAGAAATAGTAATCAAAAGAGAACTGGGATGCTTATACTACAAATCACACAAAATAGACTTTAAATCAAAAAAGATTATAAAAGACAAGGACATTTTATGTTAAAATATTTAATATAGCAAAGATATAATAATTTGAACATCTAATGACAGACCATCAAAATATATAAAGAGAAAAAAGTTGACAGAACTGAAAGGAGAAATACACAGTTCTAGTTCTGTAATGGTTAGACTTCAGTACCCCACTCACAATACTGAATAGAACAACCAAACAGAAGATAAGTAAAAAAATTACAGGACTTAACAAAATAAAGCAATGAGACATAACAGACATACAGAACGTTGTATCCAACTGGAAAGTATTATGGCAAGTGAAATAAGCCAGGTGGCAAAAGACAAATACCATATGATATCACCTATAAGAAGAACCTCATGAACAAAACAAACAAATGAGCGAAATAGAACCAGAGGCATGGAAACAAGGAACAGACTGATAGTGACCAGAGAGGAGGAGGGAAGGGGTTAGGAGGAAGAAAGAGGAAGGGTCTATCAAGGAACATGTATAAATGACCCATGGACATGGACAAGAGGGTGGGGATTGACTGGGAGTTGGGGGTGGGCAGGGCTAGGGAGAGCAACAAGGGAAATATTAGGACAAAAATAAAAGAGCAGCAATAAGAAAGGCAAAAAAATTTCATTATTAAGTCATATGTTCCAAGTTTTACTTTTAAAACTTTGTTGAAGTAAATGCAGTTTATTTTTGTTCACTCCATATTCATTAAGCACCTACTGTTTGCTCAGGAGATTATGTGTATATACACACACATATATATATATATATATATATATATATATATATATGTGTGTGTGTGTGTGTGTGTGTGTGTGTATTCTTTTGCTACATTAATGTAAATTTATAAGATATATTAAAGAGATATTATTCTGAGTAAAGTTGTACAGTTAGAACAAAATGCCTGTTTAAAAAAAAAATTAACAATCGAAGAACTCTATTATAAAGAAAATATTCCCAGGGGGGAAATAAAATACACATTCTTCTCAAGTACACATGGAACATTTTCCATAGAACATATGTTAGGCCACAAATTAAGTCTCTGTAAATTTTATTGTAAAAGGATGCAAACTACCTTCTTTGGTGACAGTGGGCTGACATTAAAAATCAATACTAGAGTAAAATTGAAAAATTCACAAAATTGTAAAATTAACACGCTTTTTAAAAGTCAATGGATCAAAGAAGAAATCACCAGGTAATTTAGAAAATGCTTAGACAAATGAATATGAAATTACATCATACCAAAACTATGAGAAACAGTGGAAATTTATTGCTAACACATTAAAAAACAAGATATTTTGAGTTCCAGTCAAGATAGTGGCATAGGTAAATGTGGTACTTGCATCCTCTCAGAACCACAACTAAACTACAGAACAACCATCATTCCAAATTGCCTGAAATTTAGCTAAACAGAAGTCCTACAACTAAGGATATAAAGAAAAAGTCCCATCAAGGCTGGTAGGAAGGGCAGAGATGCAAAACAGGCTGGTCCCATACACACATGTGGTGGATAAAAATCAAGAGAGATGTCTGAGTTTCAGAGGTCCACCCTGAGGAGTGAGGGGTTCTACCCCCACCAGGCATTATAGCCCGGGGTTCCAGTGTCAGGAAGACAAGGCTATAAAAACTAGTGGTCATTGTGGCTTCTGGAGTACCAGCTGTTCCTCTTAAAGGGTCCACACAGGACTTACTCAGACTCTCTTGCTCTAATCTCCAGCACAGGACACCAACTACATGAGGCCACTCTAGTAGAGATGTAGCAGTTCTACCTAATTCATAGAAAAACACAAGGTGGCTGCCAAAATGAGACAAACTCAAACCAAATTAAAAGAGCAAAATTCCAAGAAAGAGAACTAGACAAAATGGAAACAAGCAATCTACAAGAAGCAAAGTTCAAAACACTGGTTATAAGGATGCTCAGTGAACTTAGAGGAAGAGTAGTTGAACCTAGAAGTTCAATAGCATAAAATAAGACATGGAAACCATTAAAAAAGTATATGGATATCATAAGAAAGAACCAGTCAGAAATGAAGGATACACTAACTGAAATGAAGACTAATTTACAGGGAATCCACAATAGAATAGATGAGATGGGGAATCAGCAATTTGGAATATATGGAAGCAAAACACAACCAATCAGAACAGCAAGAAGAAAAAGGGAATTTAAAAAAAGAAGATAGGGTTTAGGAGCCTCTGGCACAACTTCATGTGTGCCAGCGTTTGCATCATGGGGGTGCCAGGAGAAGAAAGAGCCAGAAATTTAAAACCTGTGTGAAAAAATAATGATGCAAAACTTCCCTAACCTGCTGAAGGAAATAGACATACCAATCCAGGAGGTGCAGAGAGTTGCAAACAAGAAGAAGCCCACACCAAGACACATCATAAATAACATGCCAAACATTAAAAACATAGTGCGAATCTTAAAAGCAACAAGAGGAAAAGCAGTTACCTACAAGGGAGCTCCCATAAACTGTCAGCTGATTTCTGAACAGAAGCTTTGCAGGCCAGAAGGAATTAGCAAGACATATTCAAAATAATGAAAAGCAAGGACCTACAAACAAGATTACTCTACCCAGCAAAGCTATCAGTTAGAATCAAAGGACATATAAAGAGCTTCCCAGACAAGGAAAAGCTAAAGGAGTTCATCGCCACCAAACCAGTATTACATGAAATGTTAAAGAGTCTTCTTTAAGAAGAAGAAAAAAGATTAAAAATATAACAATAAAATGGTAATAAATACTTATCTATCAACAAATTAATCTAAAAACAAAATAAACAAACAAGCAGAACAGTAACAGGCCATAGATACAGAAAACATTTTGACAATTGCCAGATGGGAGGAAGTTTGGGCGATAGATAGGAAAAGATGAAGGGATTAAGAAGTACAAACTGGTTGTTACAGAATAGGCATAAGGATGTAAAGTACAGCATATGGGATATAGTCAATAATATTCTGATAATTATGTATGGTGTCAGATGGGTACTAAATTTATCAGGATGATTACTTAGTAAGTTTTATAGTGACTAGTCACTGGGATGTACACCTGAAACTAATATAATGTTGTATGTCAACTATAATTGAAAAATAAAAATGATTTTTTAAGTGATGAAAGGAGGGATATTGCTGATTCTACCAAAATAAAAATAATTATGAGAGAGTAATATGAACAATGTATGCCATCAAAGAAATAGAAGATTTGAATAGCCCTATAACTAATAAGGAGTAATCATGATCTCCCAGTAAAGAAAAGAGTGGGAACCGATGCTTCAGTAGTGAATTCTACCAAATATTCAAGGAACTTATATCAATCTTTCTCAAATTTTTCTTTAAATTTGAAGAAGAGGACACTTTGAGACTAGCATTACCCTGAGATCAAACCACACAAAGACACTACAAGAAAACTCCAGACTCAGTAACCTTTATGAACCTTAATGCAGAAATCCTCAACAAGGACATATCACCACCAAACTAGCATTATATGAAATGTTAAAGGGTCTTCATTAAGAAAAAGAAGAAGAAAATAAAAATTATGAACAATAAAATAGCAACAAATACATATCTATCAACAATTGAATCTAAAAAACAAAATAGAACAGAAACAGAATCATAGGTATAGAAAACATTTTGATGGTTGCCAGATGGGAGGGGGGTGTGGGGGGTCAGGGAAAAAGGTGAAGGGATTAAGAAATACAAATTGGTAATTACAGAATAGTCATGAAGATGTAAAGTACGACATAGGAAATAGAGTAGCCAAAGGGCATATGTGCATGACCCATGCACATGGACAATAAGGTGGGGATTGCCTGAGGGAGTAGCCAGGGCTGGGTGGAGGAGGACATAGAGGGAAAATTGGGACAATTGTAATAGCATAATCAATAAAATATAATTTTTAAAAATAGGAAATTGATCATTATAATATGCCACATTAACAGAATGAAGGAAAAAAAAACATAATTGATGCAGAAAAAGCATTAGACAAAATTCAATACCCTTTCATCATTAAAACACTCAACAAACTAGGAATAGAAGAAAATTGTTTCAATGTAATAAAAGCTCACAGCAATCATTCTATTCAGTGGTGAAAGACTGAAAGTGTTTCCTCTCTAAGCAGGAGCAAAGTAATGACACCTGCTTTCACCATTTCTATTCAACATATTACTGGAAGTTCTAGCCAGAACAATTCATCAAGAAAAAGAAATTAAAAGTCATCTAAATTGGAAAGAAGGGGGAAATTATCTTTTTCTGCAGATGATGTAATCTTTTTAAAAATTTAATTTTTATTGTATTTTTTACCGTACTATTTAGGATATAATCTTATATGTAGAAAACCCTAAGGTTTTCTCTCTCTCACAACAACACACACACACATACAAACTATTAGAATAAATGAATTTAGCTAAGTAGCAGAATACAAAATCAACACAAAAAAATTAGTTACATTTCTATGCATGAGCAATAAACAATCTGAAAAGGAAATTACAAAAATAATTCCATGTATAATACATCAGAAAGAATAAATGCTTCGGACTAACCAAGAAAATGAATGATTTTTTTAGTAAAAACTGAAAAGCATTGGTAAGATAAACTAAAGAGGACATAAGTAAATAGAAACATATTTCACGTTCATAGATTAGAAGACTTAATATTGTTAAAATGTCAGTACTGCCCAAAGCAATCTTAGAGTCAATGCAATCCCTATCAAAATGTCAGTGACATTTTTTGCAGAAATAAAACACCATTGTAAAATTCATATGGAATCTTACAGAAACCTGAATAGCCAAAACAGTCTTGAAAAGGAAGAACAAAACCATAGAACTCACATTTCCTGATTTTTAAGATTTGCTACAAAGTTATTGTAATCAAAACAGTATGATATTTGCATAAACAGATACATACAGACCAATAGAATAGAATAGAGAGCCCAGAATAAACCCTCACATATATGATCATGTAATTGACAGATGTGCAAAGATCATTTGATGGGAAAAGAATAGTCTTTTCAAGAAATAGTGCTGGGAAAACTGGATATTTACATGCAAAAGAATGAAGTTAGACCCTTACCTGCTAATGCATTACAAAAACTAACTGAAAATGAATCAAGGGCCTAAAAGTAAGACATAGACATTTCTCTAGATTGTACAAATGGCCAACAAACACATGAAAAGATTTTCAACATCACTAATCACTAGAGAAATGCTTACCAAAACTGCAGTGAGATATCCCCTCAAACCCATTAGAATGACTACTATCAAAACAAAACAAAACAAAAACAGCAAGTGTTTGGCAAGAATGTGGAAAAATTGGAACTCTTGCCCACTGTTGGTTAGAATATAAAATGGTAGAGGTGCTGTGGAAGACAGTATGGTGATTCTTCTAAAATTTAAAAAAGGAATTACCATATGATCTAGCAATTCCACTTCTGGGCATATACCCAAAAGAATCAAAAGCAAGTCTCAAAGAGATATTTGTACATCCATGTTCATAACAGCATTATTCACAATAGCTAAAACATGGAAACAACCCAAGAGTTCATCAGTGGATGAATGAATAAGCAAAATGTAATCTGTGCATACAATAGCATATTATTCAGCCTTAAAAAGAAGGAAAACTGTGATAGATACAACAGATAAGCCTTGAAGGACATTGTGCTAAGTGAAACAAGGCTATCACAAGAAAGCAAATACTGTATGATTCCACTTACCTGAGGTTCTTAGAATAATCAAAATCATAGAGACGGAGGGTGGAATGGTAGTTGCCAAGGGCTTACTGTTTAATGTGTGTAAAGGGGGCTTACTGTTTAATGTGCAGAGTTTCAACTTTACAAATGAAAAGAGTTATGAAGATAGGTAATGGTAATGGTTGCACAACCATGTGAAGTATTCAATACCACTGAACTGTGTGTTTTAAAATCTTTACAGTGGTAAATATTATGTGTATTTTACTGCAATTTAAAAACTTTACAAGAGAAAAAAATATACATATTAAGATATTTGTAGAACATTGCCTTGATTTTCTATATACTTAGAGGTTTTGGTGTTTGAAATTCTTTAATTAGTATTCTGATTTATTTAAACAGATTATATCAAAAATAATAGGAGCTCACCTTGGTTATTACCTATATTTTTTTATTATGGAAATTATTTTCTTTGTTTTCCTTTAGTAATTTCTTTTGATGGCACAGTCCAAATAGATGAATCACATTTAACTTTGTGTTGATTTTAACTTTCCTCAGCCACTACATTGAAACAGCCTTACTGTTTGCAGAGAGAGTAGGAGGAAGTAGTAAATAAAACTCTGATAGTATAATTTATTTCTAATGTTCTCCCTGTGTTTTCAAAATGTGACTCCAGAACTATTCAAACCCTAAAGCATTCTTCTTTTAAATCCAGTCCCAAATGTTCTAGGCATAATAGAGCAGTAATACAATATTAATATCAAAGCTGTCTTTTGATAAGCATGAAGAAAGAAGAGTTTTCATATTTTACCTTTTTCAAAATGGGAATGTTAAGAAGGAAACACTGTAAAGTACATGATTGTTTAACCACTATGCTGTCTGTCTGAAACTAACACAGAATAATATTGAATATAAACTAATTGAAAAAATTAAAAAGAATTTTTATATGATTTAGGAGTCTTAGGTATACAGAATACATATTTTCACATGATTTTAAAAAATAATTCCTGAGACTCTTTAACTGCAAAATTCTGTGGCAAATAACAGGAGGGCATTTGTATGTACAAATTTCAGACTGTATTTATATTGTGTTCTTATGGATTGTACTTGTATTCTTATGTGTGAATTTGAATGAATATTAAAAACAGAATATTTTTTACTTTTTTATTGCAATTTCTGTAACAAGTTTATCTTGCAAAGATTCTTCCATAACAATCCTCACTGTAAGAAATTTCATTTTAATTTGGTTAATTCATTTCTTTAGTACCTCCGAAATTTTTGCCCATATCATCAACACCCCAGCCAGAGAGAAGGCAGCCACCCCAGAGGCGACATTCCATTGAAAAGGAAACTCCTACTAATGTAAGACAATTTCTGCCACCATCCAAGCAGAGCTCCCGATCTCTTGTAAGTAACTAAAAGACTGCATAGTAACTGAAGTATCAGTTAGTGGACTTAGAATCATTATCATTCTTGAGATGATGATTAGGAGAAAAAACTTCCAAAAGTTAGAATGAATTTTAAATAACCTTAATTGTTTTTAGTAGCTAAAAAAAGCCACCCTAACAGCAACCTAAATGAAATTTGACCATTCTTTGTTCATTTAAAGTACCTTCTTTTTTTTCCAGAAGACTTACCAATGGTTGAAAGTATGGATTATTAAAGAAATTTTTTCTTCCTTTCAAAGGATATTAATCCACTTGAAAATTGTTAAAACTAATCAAAAAACTTAGCAAGGTCTGGCTACAGCAGACTATTTTCTTAAGGCAGAAGTACTAGGGGAGAATTTTGACTCATTAAAAACCATTATTTATTGTTTCCAAGTATATTTTGGAGCCAAAGCTGCTGTTTGGACTGGTTGACAGTTTTTGCTGTTTTCCAGAGACTTTTGGATTCATGTAGTGGCCACTCATTCCTCAGAACAGTGGGACATACATAGGACAAATGGCGTTGCCAGGAAGAATAGATCCACCAGCCAAAGGAGGTCTGCAAAGGTTCTTTTGTAGTTCCACTTGACTTCAGAAACATTTCCAGGCAAGATGCAAGGCTTCAATCAACAGTTCTACTGGCAACCTAACATCTAATGTTTCTTGCAGAGATACTCATGAATAAAAAACACTGAAATATGATTAAACCATATTTTTTAGGCTGTGATGAGTCACTCAAAGTAGAGGGAGATTATGTGATTATTGTGAAGATATAAAGTTTGAACAGAGCCTACAGCATTGAAATTTGATCAGTCATCTCTGCTGCTAAACAATACGACTAAAGAATTAATGATTTTATGGCAATTCCTGACAGGATTTCCGTTAATTCCTAACTAATGACTGAAACACTGATATTTAATTAAACAGCAAAAAAAAAACTCTAACCAGATGGTTTCCAACTTTAAAATCTGAAGACCTTTGTTAATGTGAATAAGTTATTGCTTTAGAAAAATAATACAGTTACTGTCACAACTTAAAAATACATAAGAGGGAGATCCTTGGTGATGTTTTTTTACAAGTCCAATAATTAGGAGATTCTTCTCTTCACATGACTTTTCCTAGAAGCCAGTTTATCAGTTAGTTATGTACCTGCCTTGTTATCATATGACATCATTGTTGAGGTTAGACTTAAATTTTAAAATTATCAATCAACTATCAGATCAACTACAAAGAAGTTTCAGGTGGTAATAACAGTTTTGCCAAAGAAGACCATCAGTCCACATCAAGGGCCCATGATAAAGTAAATTTCCTGGCAAAGGGGAATTCTTAGCATTTAGTTGGTCAGGCTGTGAGTTGGTTTATTCGTGGAAAGAACAATGTAAAACCAATCTGCAGTCACCAAGAAGGGTCTCAGTGAAAGGCATTGGGTGAGCACCTCTGGTCAACATAAGTGGTGTCAGGTTTCATAAGGAACTGGGCTCACTCCAAGTACCTCTAGGCACCAGCTGAGACAAAATAACATCCAGGTCAAGTACTGACATTTCTTGCTAGCAGCTTATCTCAGCTTATCCATTAAATCACAATCCTCTGGGTAATACCCTCTAGCTTAAATATTGTTTTTAAAGTATGATAATTTAAAATTTTAGCTATATTTTAGAAACCGAATCATTTTATATTTGTAATCCCTTTACTGAAAATGGCGGAAATGTCTTTGTTTTTATTCACTTATTTTTATAGTATCTCCCTCCCTTTCCTTAGGATGTTTAAAAATGTAATTACTTTTTCATCATGTGGTCAAATGTATGAGGGTGACTGCCCATCTAAATGAAAGGCTGGCTGCTTGTCTTTCAGTACCTTCCCTGGGAGAGCAAGGGCCTGCTTGGTGTGCATTCCCACACTCTCCCAGGCACAGCAGGCAGCTGCCCCTATCCTGCATCCCAGCGAGCCCAATTTGGGAGGCTCAGTGTTCCTAAACAATTAGAAAATCTTAAGTTCAAGTCTTTGCTGTGTAAACTTTGAGATTCTCTATGAATGACTTCATGGTTTGATTACCAATTTATACATACGGGTGCAGAGGTTGATATGAACGCATGTATGGAATCTACCAGTAACATCCTGTGTGGTGTTTTTGTTTTGTTTCGTTTTTCATGTTCTATAATCACTATTCATAGGTCACTCGCATTCAGCATTATTTTCTCCTTTTCTTTTCCCCCTGCCATTTTCTTTTTCCCTTATCTATTGTTCAGGTTCCTAGGATAACCAGTGTATGGCCAAGGACGCCTTTCCGACCACTTTTTTCTACCATACAAACAACTTCTCTGCTCAGCTCTCATCCTTTTGAAGCAGCCATGTTTGGGGTAGCAGGGGCTATGTATTATCTATGTGAGAGAGCTTTTACCAGCAGGTGGAAATCCTCAAAGGTTGGCCTCTTTCTGCTGGTTCTGGGAATTATTTTACTCTCTCTCTTTGACAGTGATACCTCAACTCCTGCACTCTGCAAGAATTAACATCTTAGATGGGCACTTTGCTTCTGATCATTGATTCCAATCTTTTGTAGGATGCATAGATCACACCATGATCTCAGTTGAGAGGAAAATAACTTTGAAAGGACAACAAACTCAAAATGCAGCATCAGATTATAGGGACCTGTGAGTGTTTGTCTCTTGGAGTGGCCCAATTTTACAGCAGGAGAAATGCTGCCTCTGAGAGCCTGTGGGGTACTTTCATCCCAGGGCCTCGCTGTCATCAGAGGAGCCTTTGCTACCTGCCAGGCTTAGTCGCTACAGGGGACTCTACCTCCCACAGAGCCATGTCATGGCCTGTGTCCCGCACACCCCATCCTGAGCTTTGAGGGGCTGTGTACCCATAGCATGGGTGTCTCCCTGGGCTCAAAGATCTTTCTCTTCCCCAGCACCTTTCGTAAAGCCGTATTGTTATGGTCAGGGTGCTGTGTTGTTTTTATGACAACCCACTTCTCTGTAGAGAGAAATTTTAAGTTTTCTTTTTATTGATGTGTTTATTTTAAATATTTTATTTTTTTCTTTTTTATTTATTGGGGTGATATTGGTTAATAAAATTGTATAAGTTTCAGGAGTACAAATCTAATACATCATCTGTATTATTTTAAATATTTTAAATAATCTTACATTTTATCATCATTTTTAAGGTTTTCATATAGAATATTTTTTAAAGAAAGTATAATAATTTCCAAACACCAATGAAACTAAAAGCTCTGGGACCATAGTGAAGCTTCCCCTACCCCAGTGTAATGCATGCTGCTGACTGGTGTTAGCAGCCTTGCCCGTTCCACCTCATCCAGGGTCCCCTATTTACTAAACACGTCTTTGACAAATGACCAGCAACTAGTTTCTTTGTTATTTCTTATTGCCTATCTTGATTTAGAAAAGAAAATGTGAATGTAAGTGAAAAACAAATCCCTTTCCCTGTTTGTCATAAAATATAGGGTAAGTCTCTGATCTTTTTCCCATTTTTAGATCTGGCCATTTGGGTAGCACCACCAAGTACAGGGCTGGACTTTGAACTCCTGGCACTCCTGCTATTACTAAAGATCAATCAACACTTATTTTTATTATCAATCCTCCCCAAACACAGATATCTGTATACTAAATCCACTTACTATTTTAGGCAAAGAATTCACTTGGAATTTTAAAGTTAAACTTGGAAAAGGGAAAAAGTAATTAAACTTAATAATTGCTATTTTTATTTAAATCTGCCTCTTTTAGTTTAAAAATAAAAAAATAATTCTGTTTTAGACAACTTTTAAGTATCTGCTACTTATTTATGACGTATGTGCCAATCAAGAACACTATATAAAATGTAACTATTCCCATTTCTCTTTGTGGCTCAATAACCAAATTACACATTTTGTTCTATAATTTCTGTGCTACCTAACCCTGACCCCTTTTGAATGCTAAATATAACCAAAGTCTTCAACAAAAACTTTGTGATTTTAGTGACATACATAAAAGTAAATTCTAAAGCCACGTCTGCTTCTATAGCATATTGTAATCATTATCAAAACACTTTTAAGATTTAGCTCCCTTTTCCTAAATTTGAGAGTCATTTTGAAGCACAGAGAAGCATTTTGAATTAAGAGTTGTGCCAATCAAGTCCTTATAGTCCATGTCTCACCATGATAATGAGCTTAGTGCTTGCTGTAGGAGTGACCCAGCCCTGTGTCACCATGCGGAAAGGTTCTCTTGCTCACAGTTAAAACCCTGAGTATTTTAGAGCATTAGTATCTCAGCAAGATCTATTAAGGTTTCATTTGGCTTTGGGGATGTTAAATCAATATTTTTTGTCAGTTAAAAATAATGAAAACTATTCTAGTAACTCTTTATTATTTTCTTCCATGTTGCATTAAAGTTTTGTTGTCCTTGGGAAGGCTAATTAAAACATTAGCATTTGTCCTGATGTAAATTATCTTACTAAAAGGTAATCTACTTGAAATTTTTTAAAAGAAAAAGAACATGAACAAAAAATCCACAATTTTTTATTATATTCTATGAAGTACTGGATTTGCAAATGATTCAAAGCAGTAAGTTGAAAGTATGCTTGACTAAGCCCTGTGTGACTTAAGACTGAGGAGAGAGTACAGAAATATTTACCAGCCCAGGCATCCAAGTTATAAAGTTAATTAAATTGGCACTACTTGCCCTCTTCATAGCACACACAACAATAAATCTCAGTAGTGATTATCTGGTTATTTGCTAGATTTATACATTATTTTGCTCCAAGTTAGCTGTCAGAAAATGTACCACAGTCATATTCATAGTAACTGATGAATGAAAATTACCATAGGAAAAGTTCTATGAAATAAATTCAAGGCTCAAAAAAATTGTCATTCAGTTGTATGCAGCCAACAATACTTACCTCGTGCAGTTTTAATGGCCTAACTTAGACTGTGTCAGTGCCTTGTCCCATTTGACACTAAACTCTTTTCTCAGGATGGAGCAAAAGAGAGTAGATGGACATGCCAGTTTAATCCCATTATCTTTGAAAACTTTCCCATTGAAGGAGAAAATTATGTGATGGTGTTTTTTTAAGAAAAAAAAAAAAAGGATTTTAGACTTCTTAGAGTAAATGATACAATTTCTCTGAACAATCTATCTTCCCAGCCTCCAAATACTAAGTTCTTCATCTTAAAAATTCAATTACAGGATTTTTATCCAAAACATTTTTAAGCAAACTTAACCTTCCTTAAGTTAACTTTGATCAAGACCATTCAGTATAGATTGTTAGTAAAAATTAGTAGTTCTTCAAACTACTGTGTTTTCTTTTAGTAAATGCTAATGTTTGTCAAGTTTGCAACCTAGATTTGTTTTTGTTTTTATCTGATTGAAAGACAGAACTGAATGTTAAAACTGCATTCATAGTCATGTACTTTCTCATTTGGCTTGTTTGCTTCCAGAATGCCTGTGAGCAGTGCTATTGTGTGTGTGTGGGAGTGAATTATAATGTGTTTCTACTGAGAACATTAAGTTTCAGTGTCACTGCTCCACAATGGCCCTTGTGAAGCCTGGCAGGGGACGAATGCACAAGACTGTTCTGTCTTTCTGTTAGATCCACCAATCAAGAGCAGGCCGGATGGGGAGCTGATGGGCGTAAGGCTCTTTATTCAGTGGAATCAGTTACATCAACATCTTCCTCAGCTGTTTTTAAGGAAACTATTAACATAAGACAGTCAACATAAATATTTATTGTGAAATTCTTCTGACTTTTTTCCACATCTTTCCAATGCTGACTGTGCATTCGGTAGTTGTTTAAAAGTAATAACAGAAATCTGGAGAACTGTGGGACAGCCTGTGGAGATTGCCAGAAGTTAAATGTTCCAGCTCCAGTCATACCATTAGGATTTTTCAAGGTGTGCTGATGTAACTTACCACTATGCTTTTCAGTATAAATTGCTAACTACCTTCTTTTGGCTATTCTGGGTACCACAAACCAGTTTTAAAAATAGTCCAATGTTGTTGATTTGCATATAGCATACAACACAACACTAAATAATACCTTTGTGTAATCATAGGAGCCAACTGACATAACTTTGGTTTGGAACAACTTTTTCAAGATTTCAGTGCATAGATACATAGCTAAAACAATGTGAGGAGCTTTTATTGTTTTGAAACTTCAATAGGCTAGTGTTTTATGTGGTCCCCAAAGTTTTCTGCCATCTGTTGTCTTGGTGTAATTAGAAATTATGTGGTCCCCAGAGTAAGCCAGCTCTGTTCCAGTGTTTATCGGGACCGCTTTTGTTTTCTGAAGCTACTAACCAGGTGTCTGATCTGAAGGGAAATATTGCAATCACATAAAAGAGGGTGGCAGTTTCTTATTCATGTGGGATTTTGAATTTCAGGAAGAATTCTGCTATCCAGTGGAATGCCTAGCTCTTACTGTGGAGGAAGTGATGCATATTCGTCAGGTCCTGGTGAAGGCAGAGCTGGAAAAATACCAACAATATAAAGATGTCTACACTGCCCTGAAAAAAGGAAAGGTAGAGCTGTTCAAAGTTGATTGATCGGCAGGGTTAGCAGAATGGTTAGTCACGGGCATGTTTTCCTGAGGAACTATCTGCTAATCAGGTGGTACAGGACCTTTAGGGGA
Source organism: Furipterus horrens (assembly GCF_987537825.1). Classification (NCBI taxonomy): domain Eukaryota; kingdom Metazoa; phylum Chordata; class Mammalia; order Chiroptera; family Furipteridae; genus Furipterus; species Furipterus horrens. The sequence continues at coordinate 54,470,625 of NW_028327178.1, read as the reverse complement.
TTTTAAGAGGTAAGAGGCTTATTCTTCAGAATAAGTTCTTGTTCTGCCTCACTCACCAAAGTGAGTATTTTCAAAACCCAAAGGGTAAAATTTTCTTCCTTTTTATAGCTGATAGTATTCCATTGTGTAAATGTATATACCACTTTTATCCACTCATCTACTGATGGACACTTGGGAATAAACAGTAGGTTAGATAATATAATACGTTCTTTATAATCAGAGTTGCATCATCTTGGCCATATCATAAAATACTATTTTCCAAAATGCCTTATGACATTAATGCATTTTCTAGAATGGCACTGTTCAATAGAACTTTCTGCAGTGATGGAAATGTTCTGTAGCCAAGGCAGTAGCCACTGTCCAGCTACATGTGACTGTCAAGTATTTGAAATGTGGTTGGTGCAAATGAGCAACCATAATAAATAATGGTATGCCTTCATATAACCATGTCTGCATTTAATCATTATACAGGGGAGACTTTTTTCAGAGCCTTCTTCCGATTGCTTCCATGATGGTAACACTCTAGAGAGCTATGACCTTTTATTACTTTTAAAAGTAGATTTATAATTAAATACAGAGCCACGTTATAGTTATCACAGAGCCAAACATAAAACAGGGTTTCTGAATTCCCTTCTTCCTCCTGCGTACTCAACAGTGTAAAAATATAAAGTGGATTCAGCTGTATAAATCAGGAAATTCATTGTTGGCGATGCTTTTTTTTTTCTTCTCCTTTTACGTTTGTATGTTTTAGCTTTGCTTTTGTTGCCGAACCAGGAGATTTTCCTTCTTCACCTGGTCTTACACCTGTCAGTTCTGTAAGAGGTAAGGCTCTTTGTAATTGAAAATAGTCAACAAATATCAGTTAACTTCATTGTTTCATCATTTTCTACACAAGAACAATATTAAAAATAATCTGTTACCACATTGTGCTATGCTTGTGAGTTAGGAATACTGATTTTTTTCAAAAGAGTGGATCAAACAGTTATTGGGTGTTAAACCTGTAAAATGTTTCTTTGCATTTATTTCTTTTACATAACCAAGAAAATTCTAATAATAATATGTCATATTTAAACAGAAAAAAATAGATGTGATTGTCATATGACCCTTGTATAGACAAATAAAATTCCAGATGTAAGTTGATCCTTTTATAGGAAACAGTATAAAAATTAAGCTTTACAGATTAATTATCTTTTGGGCAATCCACAGTTGTATCAATTTGTTATATCCTAATAGAAGAACCAGGTCATTTTTGCAATTTATTGTAGAAATTCACAACCATGTAGCCATTGACTTCTTTAACTCCCTAGTCACTTCTATGGTATCATGCCAAGTAATACTTCTGATTTTGTATGCAGGCCCGTGTGCTCACAGTGTTGCAAAAAGGTAAGCTAAGCTTGGTGAAATTATGACATAATATTAATTTTAATAAACTGCCTTTTTAACAGTACTGCTCATTCTCAGTTTTATTTGGGATATTAGATGCGGCTGCCATCCAAGCCATACTCCACTCTTCCTATCTTTTCATTGGGACCTTCTGCCTCCCAAAGAGGGGAAAGTTCTACGAGGTCAGAAAAACCCTCCACTAGCCACCATCGGCCTCTTCGGAGCATTGCCAGGTGAGCGAGAGGCCTGGGTCTTCAGAGAATCCTTTGTAAAAGAAGAATGATCCTTTTGAGGACTCTGGTGATATGACAAGGTTTTGGGTCAAGAGGGTTTGGGTTGGTTGGTTGATTTTAATATAGTTTTGAGTTACAAATCTCTAAAACTTTTGAAAGGTAGCTTGTCAAAGGGTAATGTTTAGCTACTTGAAGGATACTTTACTCTCACGGTTTACTTTTATTTCTATTTAGATATAATTACTTTTGTGTATACTTTAAAAATCATCTTTAAATCTGCCTTCATTTTCAATGTATGTAATAGTCTAATCATTCCTTCCTTCTTTAGTTTTGAAAGAAAATATGTTTAATCCTATGTTTACAATGGTCTGCAATTTAGTTTCCTATTGTAAAGGCAGAAATGAAGCTTTATGCCAGAGATGGCAATTTAAAAGGAAAAAGAAAATGCCTGGATATCAATCCCTTTGCATTTAATGCAGAGCAAGGTTAGTGTTGGTCCTTAAGAAAGATGGAAGGGAATCAGGCCAGCTCGAGTCACACACTGGCAAGGCCCAAGATGATTAAGTCTTGATGCACTAGCCACATACTGGGGGAGGTGGAGGGTGGGGGCAGGTTGGACGCTGGCATTGGTGCCACATGCCAGACAGCAACTACTCTGCAGCTCATGGCTCTGTGGTCAGTGAGGCTAGGAAGCTGTGAGCCCAGCAAGTAACTTGTACCCAAGACTGCTTGTCCCTATGCTTTCAACTCTGCTCTGAGACACTCCTGCTCCATGATGACCTCAGATCATGATTTGTGGGCTCAGGGCAATGCAAATAATAATCTAGCGTTCTTTTCTATACTTATTCTGAAGACTTCCTGTTTGATTTAATGAAAATGATAAAATGAATAGATGATTCCTAGTTATTTCAAAATTAACCAAAACATTTATTATAATGTTGGTTTAGTTAACTCCAGCTCTCTGGAATCCAAATAATTAGTCACTCAAATATATCAAATTGTTGGGGAGGGAGAAGCATTTGATAAATACAGAAAGTACAAGAGAGCTGGTCCAAAGATAATTTTTGAGGATGTGTCATAGGATTAAGATACATTTACTTCAATTTTCTATAGTCTGACCTATCATGTACAGATAACTAATATTTATTAACCATGACATGGGGTCACTGGAGAAAGAACTTGAAATCTCTTCTGAGTTATCAGTAGGACATTAGCAACATTTATTTAATCTTAGTTGTTAAAATTCATAATCTATATATGTATGATAATCAGGTGATGACTACTCTGAATATCCTATTTTCTAAGAATTCTAGAAGAGATGCTCAGAATTTTCAATATTCTTAATAAAAAGTGTTTCCTGGTTTCTTTTTTAAAAAAATATTTTGAACCTTGCTCCAATTAGAAATGTCTTTGGAAGAACACAACATGACTAAATCACTCACCATTCCACTATGTTTTTGCATCCAATTTTTTTTTTTTGCACATATTTTCTTAGTATTGTGGTAGAAATATAAGTAACAGTACTGAATATTTTAAACATTTGGTTTTTTTCCAGGTTCTCCTCAAAATCTAAGTCTATGGACAAATCAGATGAAGAACTACAATTTCCCAAAGAGTTAATGGAGGACTGGAGTACTATGGAGGTGTGTGTAGACTGCAAAAAGTTTATTTCAGAAATCATCAGTTCCAGTCGGCGTAGCCTGGTGTTGGCCAACAAAAGAGCACGATTAAAAAGGAAAACGCAGTCTTTCTATATGTCCTCACCAGGCCCCTCGGAATACTGCCCTTCAGAGAGGACTATCAATGAAATCTGAGCCCTGTGCCTTTCAATTGCTTTTGTGTTCAGAGTCAGCATTAGCGTGGAGAACACTAGGCTGGACTGTCTCTCCTTGCCGTGATTTTAGTTAATAGGCTTGATTTGCATTAGATCAGGTTTTTGCTGCATCAGATTGTTCTACAGACTGAATGTTGTGTTCATATCAATTGATGATATGTGACAGGTCAGCCAATTGCTCATTTGCACTGAGAGGACAATAGTTTGAAACTTACCTTTATGTGTGTATAGATTTGGAGGCCAGAAACTTTTTCCTTAGTTCAATTCCTTACTGTTCCTCAAATAATTTTCTGACTAAGGCAAAAGCTTCTCATGTGAGAAATCAGCCTACGAAAGTGTCGATGTTAGCACAGTTCTAAGCAGTATGTCATATTGGCACTTCCACCTGACAGTGTTCCTATCTAATGTACATAATGATCTGGAGCCCTGCCACACACCAGATACCTGGGGGCAGGGGCCAAGCTATTTATCATCTCACAGCCCAAAACCTAGAAGGATTTGCTCATACTATCAAACTGATTTTTAAATTATGTTGGTCTGAGATAAAGACTACAGGAGGGACTTTATGCCTACATTTTAGTGTAGAACATCTGAATAAGCTGTAAACCCAAGTGAGTGTTTCCTCTGAGCTGCTGTGTGTGCCCTGGTGCAATGGATCAGTATCTCCTGAGTGGGTGACAGGTTTTCATTTCCTATCTTGCATGTATTATGGTTATTTTTAGTTTTATAATGGAGGTCTAAGAATTAAAGTTTTGTGGGAGTTTCAGGACAAAGGAAGGCCAAACGTTTGTCAACAGGTTGAGTGTGTTTCAGTTAACTTTATAAAGGGTTTAACAGCATAGGGTGCCAGCTGTTGTCCACACTATGGGGATGAGCTAGAGCTCATATATTTTCAACTATTTTTCATAACTTTATAGTCTAACCACCACGACCAAATTAAGCCATAATTTGGTACCTAAGGTCTTAAACTAAATTATATTTATTTTTATAAATGAATTTTAAAAGAAAAATTGTCTAGTTCTTTTAAAATTACAAGATAATTAACCTGCTGATAGTCTTTTGGATGTTTTTTGCACAAGTTTTCCTTGTAAACAACTTGAGCGAGTAGGGTGGGTTTTTGATAAAGGTAGGTTTGAGGATAACATTGTATACCTGAAATTTCTCAGCTGCTTTGGCCCATACGATGGACTATACTTTATTATTTTGGTATGCTTAGAAATGACCAACCAATCAAATTGCCACTAATGTTTGAAAAATCAGTTAATGCACATGCACAACAATTTTCTAAAGGCTATAGGACCCATCTGTAGTCAACAGTACGACACCACCATTTAATAAAAGGCATAGCAATAACATTTCATACCACATCAAAATATAGTAACATTTCTACATGAAATTAATAATACCTCAAAACTGCTCTGGTAGTAGTTTTTAATGGATTGAATTTTACAATTTAGTAAATGGCTTAAAATTACTTATACTTATGAAATAAATTTTACCAATTGACTAAAATAATGCATGTTAACAGTTTGTCTGTATCTGCATGTAAAAATGGGCCACCAGAAAACCCTTACTGATTATGCAAATATTTAAATTATTTTAAAGACTCTTTTTTAAGAGCTTTAAACATTTATATTAGGTGAATCTATTTAAACTCTTCACCCCAGAAGGTAGAGTTTGAAGGCCCAGGCTTGAGCCTTTAAATGACTTACAGGAAGGGTGCAAAGCAGAGGAAATGGTATTTGATGTAACCAGGGATAGTGTACTTTTTAAAATAATGACTAGTTCAGTGTTGTTATTTAAACATAAGAAACTAAACCCCCAAAATAAGAATTTCATCCACATTCGTAAGAAATTTGTTTTTTCCCTTGTTGTTTTCCAGGTTCTCAAAAACTAAGTCTGTGAACAAATCTTTGACTTCACTTCTTCAGATAGGCTGATTTGAGCATTACAGTCACCTCTTACCAGAGATTTAGAATTAAATTCTTCAATAGCATTGGTCTGCCAAGTGCTTTAAAGAGGTCACATGAATGGTATATCTACAGAGACAATATGCAGAAAGTAGTGTAAGAAAAGGGCACATGGCATAGTTAAAATTATAGAAATCAAATTAGCATCACTTTTTGTTGCCAAAATAATTTCTTACATTTAACTTTTTCTTATCCATGACATTACCAAACACCTCAACTAAATTAGGTAATTTCCAGAGAATAATTCATTAATAGCTTATAGAGCATGGTCTGACAATCCTTAGCCTGACCTTAGGTCCGTCTTCCTCTTTTTACTACTGAAATAACATACCTTTACAGTGTTCCTCTTTGTCCTGGTTTCCAGCTACTTGGCTTTTACTTCTGATCTAACAACAACAAAATTGTTGGCTAGCTGGTCTCAGTTGGAGCCTGATGTGTCTTAGACCTCATATGCACACCTGAGCAATCCTTCCTGTGCGCATCCCCTAACTCTTACCCTGACTCTTTCCAGGCTCAAGCACCCACCCATTGCTTTTGTCCCATACTCCTCATGAACTCACCTTGTTTGGGAGGTCTTCGTTTTCTTCCCCATGGCTTAACTTTCTATCAGTGTCAGAATAGATAAGAATGCTTGTATATACTGTAACATATTTATTAATATTTGAAAGGCATTCACTCAGTGGACAATGGAAATTAACTCTCCCAAGGCAAATAAAAATTAAATAATTGATGTGTATAATATATTGACTTAACAGTCTTATCGGAGTTCAAATCTTAAGTCTTTCAAATTAAACCAGAAGCTTGTTATGTAGGAATTTTTTAAATGATCTTACATTTGAAAAGATTATGTGATTAGCACCATGAACTCATACCATGAATTTTTAAGGCTTTTATTTTTCTAACTGTATTAATAAATATAGGCATGGATTTTAGGTGTCACATAGGGGACATGAAAGTTTTAAATTATGTTGCTGTTTGCTAAAGCAAAATAGCAGAAAATTTTGTACATGCAAAACTGTTGAAAGGCCATGGAGAAATGTGAATACTGACTGGACTTTGACCTGGATTCCTACAAGTATGAAAGACAAGGTATTGCTGGCATTTGGGGTGACATGATGGTACTAAAAGTTTTCCATTAAAATCTTTTATTTTAAAACTTAGGGAAAAATAAAATGGCTTTCCATCATATCTTCTGTGTTGACTTTCTATTGTAAAATGGTGATGCCTTTTGGTAACTAGCTGTCAGCAACCACCTAGGTTGAGAAGGCAAGGTGCTTTTATTAGCAGCAGCTTCTTATGATCAGTTTGAGAAATACAATCTAACAAAGACCACATTGGAAAAATAAACAAAAATGAAACGTTTAAAATAACTACTATGTTACCAAGCAGTCATGAGTCCTTTTTTACCTTAGTAGTATAGGAAATTAAAATTTTATAAACATTTTATTATATAAGAAACTATATATGTAGACAAATTATATATAGAAAGATGATAAAGCTCTTACATATGTTTTTTAAATAGAATTTTTCAAGGGATATGTTCCTAAAATGTCCCGTGATAAGAAAACTTCTTGTTATTGCATTTCAGTTGCTTAAGAAAAATTTAGGAAGATCAAACCCAGAAATGAACTTAGGAAAGTTATGTTTTAACGTTAACTAAATAGAGAACATCATTTAAGGCATTTACATATCTTAAATATTACATGATTGATATTCATATACACAAGCTACTTTCTTATTTGCCAAGTATATTTTAGGAACTCCTTCCACTGAAGTTTCTCTGTGAGATGTGTGTTTGTGTGTGTGCAGCTAATAATCCAATGTTCACTGACTTTCTCAGTCTAAGAGTCCTTGCCTCATGCCTCCTTGGATACAGAAAATTTGGATAGCATAAAGGGGAAAGCTTTGGGTAACTTTTATTTAACGGTATCTTTCTTTTTCCTTCTAAGCTCCAGTGAAGGAAAGATAAATAGCTGTAAATCATCATTGTCTAGAATTTCATAAAGAGAACTACTTTTAGGAAAGGGCTTGACTGCATATATGTGTTTAGAAACTCCAGTTCTGCTATCACTACAGAAAGCTCAGGTACACAAACAGAGATATTCATTATAAAGCTCATAAAGGGTATGCTGCTTTTTCCCTCATGTCAGCCAAAGACCCATGACTAGAAACATCTCCCAAAAATATTTAATAGCCAAGAACCAACTTAATATAAAACTCTGCATACATTAATTAAATGATTAGGTGCAATTACCTGACAGACTGAATTTGCACTATTCTGGCTTATTCCATTAAAATTTATGTGATACATAATTTATGTATTTAGACTAGATCTTACTGTGCAATAAAAATTCAGCAGCTCTTGTTTCTGCATGATGCTGGTGGCAAAATCTAAACCACTACAGTATTATTGAAACAGTGGAAATAAAAGTGCTTCAGAACTTAACAGAGCATAGCTCTTGAAAAGTGGGCTTTGAAAAATGGGGCGTCAAGAAGTTGCTTTATGTCCATGGTGCTTAAGAGCTGAAGAACCATCTTGATGTTTGAACCTATGCCATCCATGGTCAACACAACTCAGTGGTCAGATTTCATTTGCCACCCAGGAGGCCAGAAACTGTCGGTTGTATACTTGGAATGCTCTTACAAACTGCTGTAATAAATTTGATTCTCTATGAATTGAAGAAGAGGGGGAGCTCCTTTCCCTTGTGTGTGGCCAGCATGGAGGGACACCCTTGATCAAGCTTGCTCACTTGAAGTTTTTCCTTTTACATATTCTTTGTTTTGTTGTTCCCTTGGGACTGTAGGAATTGTCTCTCAGTTCCTGGCCTACCTCCTCCCTGGTCCCTTTCCCTAGGGTGACAGCAGAAAATGCCACATCCCAACTCCTCCCAGGAGTAGCAGTGTTTAAGAGAGTGGAAATGCCAAAGAGTAATTGAGGATTTCTGAAGAGCTAACCTGAATATCAAGTTCCTAAGCAAATGGTATCAACACTGTAAGGAAACATGTGGGAGAAAAAAAGAACAGCAAGATTCTGCACAGGTAAATCTAAACAGTGTAGCTACTGCTATATAGAATCTAAACATGTAAACAGAAAACAAGAACTTATACCTTTTAAGGGGAAGAATCTTTGCTCTTAGACATGCCAAGGAAAAAAAGCATTTCACCTTGCCCACCGAGGAAGACAACATGATGAGGTAAAAAGCCCCTGGGATCATCCTACCACAATCCAAGGTTTCAGAAGTCAAATCCACAGAAGAGAAGGTTGGACAAAGCACTGTGGATATAACTGACTTAGACAATCCCACCTCCAAGTGACTCCTGTGACAGCCTAAAATTTCCTCCAGGAGTAGCTGGTTGTAGACACAACTCCTTAACCATAAGAACTGGACCTCTCTCTGTTCCAAAATGGTATTCCCTAGCAAAAAGGACTTCTAGGACCCAATAGCTTTCATCCTGATAACCAAAAAAAAACTAGGCTATAATTTGCAAGGTAGATTCTTTCAGCAGTATACCTGGTTTCAAATATCTGAAATGGTTCTAACTAAACTGCTCCAGCTTGGCAGCAAAGGGGCTATCTGACTTTGGGAAAGTTTCTTAACATTTATGGATTTCAGTTTTTTTTATTTTAAAGCAAGGGTGTTGGATCACTCTTTTTCTAAACAGTATTTCTCTATCTTGATGACAAATCTGATTATGTAGTTACATGATTGCAAGAAAAAGTGCAAAATATGCTACATTTATTTGCAACTTGGGGAGGCAAATTCAGTTTCACTAATTATTATTAAAAATCTGAGTCCATTTTCCAAAATAAAAAAAATAAAAAAAACAGAAACATGAGTTGACATATTAAAAATAAACAAACCCCTTTGCACAAGCCATTTTGCCTCAGCAACTTTCAATTACTTGTGGTTCATCTCCCAACCCTGTGCAATTGAAAGTCTGTCTGTTTGGCAAGTATTTGTTCCCACAGTGTGATGTGAAGAGAAGCAAATAACTGTAGGAACAGCTACATATAACAGACTTGATTAATTGCATTAAAAGGAAACAAAAGTACAGACAACTCATCATCCAGCTCAATGTAAGAAATAGTTACCAGAGTCCCCAATATATATGCCTCCCAGGGTAGTAATGGTATTCCCAGCAAAAAAGTTCGCCTTAGACCTCATCACTGCCTGAGCTGTCTTTCCCACCAAATTTGATCTCTACTGTTGTCTTTTAGAGCTGAAAGTGGTACAAGATGTTCAGTCCACACTCCAGCCAATGGTAAGCTCTTGACTCTGTTTAAACCTGTCCAGGATCAGGCAGGCGCTTATTCTATGCAAAGTTCTATCATTAAATAGTTGAGAAATTCAGCCCTCCTATAATTTACTCTCATTGTTCACTCCCTGGCCCCGCCTCATGCGTAATGTGCCTGCTCTCCCTTCCAAGTGACTGCCTTAGATATCTTCTTAATCCTATCTCTCTACTTCTTATTCCCTTCTGCATTTTTTCTCCCTTGCAGTTAGCACCTAACATCCAATTACATTATTCCATGAAGACAGGGATCTTTGTCAGATTTCCTCACTGCCACAGCCCCAGTTTCTGGAAAAATACCTGGCATGTAACAGGTGCTCAAATAAATATCTGTGGAGTGAATTAATTAATGAATGAGCAAGTTCTATGTGGAAATGAGAATAAGAAAAGATGGAACCATTAAGATGTTTGCAAAACAATTGACATAGTACATTGTCTGTTTATTAACAGATAAATGCCATATACAGCCATTGTGTTTTTCCTTTGAGTCAGGAATACAATTTAAATCAACAAATCACTACAGCCCTAACGTAGCTAATAAGAAGACAAAAGCTTCAGTCATCACACCTTTAGCATGGTTGACTTAGATGTCACAGAAATCCTACCTGCCCATCTGGGTTTCCTCCCTCACCCTTGTAAGTGCCACTCATCACACATTCCTTTCTGGGTGCTTTTCCCCTTTCAGAGCTCCTGGGTGGAGTCACCGTGCATAGCCCTGCCTCCCTCATCCAGCTTTTGTCCATTAAAAAATGCACATGCAGATGTATAGAGACTCTACAGACCTATAATTGAGGCTGCTGCATAAATGTACATGGTATATATATATATCAGTACTGTTCATACTCATTAACTTTTATTACTTTTAAAGTGTGGTAATTAACTAGTAATCATAACATTTTGATTTAAATGTATGTGTCAACTAGGCTGAAATAAATATTAAACCAATTCAAATTCATCATATTAACACATTTGGCCAACAAAGGAAAATAACATGTGAAGATAAACTTTATTTTATTAGATATTCTGGGCTGTGTGTTACTATTAAAACATAATTTAGGCCCTGGCTGCTGTGGCTCAGTGGATTGAGCGCCAGCCTGCGAACCAAAGGGTCACTGGTTTGATTCTCAGTCAGGGCACATGCCTGGGTTGCGGGCCAGATCCCCAGTTGGGGACACACTAGATTAAACCACATGTTGATGTTTTGCTCCCTCTCTTTCTCCCTTTCCCTCTCTCTAAAAAATAAAATATAAACATGTAAGAATAATTACACAATTAAAACAATTTAGGAGCTATTTTGATAATTTTCAGTAGCTAATAATAGCTACCAGTTACTAAGCAATTATCATAATTGGATGCTGTGCTAAGCACCCTCAGCCACATTATCTCCTTTAATACTCATCTATGAAGTAGACAATATTAATATACTCTTACAGATCAGAAATGGGAATAGCAAGGGTATCATTTGCCCAAGCTCAGTAACTAGCTCAGCATCAAACCTGAGGTCTCTCCACTTACATGCTGCGCTGACAACCCTGCTGCATTTCCAGCTGCTTTTCCTAGCAACTGCTATGATTTTCTGAATCTAGTCCTTGAGTCACCAAAGCATTTAATGAATAACCAGAACTGTGTGTGCAAAGCAGAACATCTCATCTTCGCTCCTAAAGAACTTTAAACTGGTCAAATACATATGAGAACAGGTTTTTTAAAAAAGTGCAAGGCAATCTAAAAACCTCTAGGAATTTATAGCAAGCTGTGAGCTGGTATCAGCTTCAAGGACAGCGTCACAGAAGTAGATTTTAAGGTCGGTTCAGAGGAGGGAGACGACCCAGTCTTTCCCAAAGTACAATCTGATTGCCATCTATATTGGAATCTTCTGGTCCAATGCCTAGAACTTGGTTTTGACTTAAAAAAAAAAAAAAAAAAAAAAAAAAAAGGGAGAAACCTCTCTAATCAAGGAAGTTTATGCTAGGGTTGTTTTTGAGCTATTTGAAATGAAGTGGAACAGCATGAAAGGGAACAGAAGGTGGTTGTACAGGTTTAGTATAAGATGAAGTATTAGTTATCTATTGTTATGTAACAAATACTCCCAAACTCTGTGGCTTTAAACAATAGACATTATCTCACAATTTTCTATGGGTAAGGAAAATCAGAAGCAGCTTTAGCTGGGTAGTTCTGGCCTGTAGTCTCATGAGGTTGCAGTGAAGATGTCAGCTGGACCTGCAGGTAGTTGAAGGCTTCACTGGGGCGAGAGGACCCACTTTCAGGACAGCTCCCTCACATACCTTCTTTCTGCGTGGCCCCTCCATGTAGCTGGCTTGCCCCAGGGCAGGTGATACAGAAAGTGAGCAAGGTGCAAGTTGCAGGGTCTTTTATGACCTGACCTGTGGAGTCATGCACCATCGTGGAATAGTCTGCAGTGTTCCATTGACCCCACAGTTCAGCCCTGCTCTGTGTGGAAAATACCATGCATGGGTGTGGTCACCAGGAGGCAGCCTCTTTGGGGCTGACTTAGAAGCTCTCTATCCCAGGTGGTAAGCACCTGAAACAGACTGGGACAGTTAAAATGAGAGACATGGAATTGATCTGACACCTTCCGTATATTTGGTTTCCAAATGGCTACAGATAGTGCAAGAGGAAGAAGTCAAATAACTCAGTTTTTGCATTCAGGAAGTAACGCAGTTCTGTGGAAGAGACCAAATTTAGTTTTATTTGTGCTGCTTGAGAGATTTAGTGGAATCTTTAAGAAAGGGGTCAGCTTTACAGAAACTTTCTCTAAAGGGCCAGGTAGTAAATATTTCAGGCTTATGGGCCTCCTTACATTCTCTGTCACCTACTCCTCTGTGTACAGAGGGGGAGAGGTTATTTACAACCCTTTAAAAAGGAAAAAACATTTTTAGCTCACAGGCTGTAGTTTGTGACCCCTGCCCTAAGCAAACTGTCCTATAAAAGCAGAAAACACAAGCATAGAACCTAATGAGAAGTCAAGGCTGGAAATCCAAATCATTACTGAATGGGTACTCATTAGTTTCTTACCTAACTGCCTCTTTTTTTACTGTTGATAGTTAACTCTTACTAATGATTATACAAGTTTTAGAAAAAACAAAACACATCCTCGCTTAAAAGTATTTCCGTCAATGAAGAGTATTTTTTTCCATTCCAGCCCTGCCCAGTAGTCTTCCCTAGGGACTCCGAAGTCCAGCAGTGGGCCAGCACCAGCAGTCAACACTGTGGACTGGGGCCTCAGGCCCATGCTGAGGTGCTTCACAGCAGTCTCTGGTTCAATCCTCTGAGATGGTCATCAGTGTGCATTTTACAGATGAGAAAACAACAGCAAAGTGGCCACATGCTCTGCCCAGGTTTACTCCTCATACCTAAAATTGCATGGTTGGTTCATTCTCCTTAGCTTCCAAAGTCACCAGGATAATCCTGCCTCCTCTTTAGATACTGAAGTTTTAACAGAATCTATGAAAATATGTTCTTAATATATTGAGCATTCACTCAGGCTCAGACATAAGTAGAGATCTGGAAGGGAAGACTATTGGCCAGGGAGTGGGGGGCGGGGGTGTTTAACAGAGACACGCAGTAGTATCAAAGCATGCCCAACCCTTCCTAAATGTGAGGACAGAAATGCTGGAGACAGCCACCCAATCTTTGGAAGCCAAAAAAACCACTGGCTGAAATCAGATAGATACAGTTTTAATAGTTCTAATGCCAAAAGGGAGGAAGAGTCTTTTTGTTCTAGTTTTAACTAATTTTTAAAAATAATTTGTTTGTTTGTTTGTAGAGAGAGGGGAAAGGAGAAACAGAAGGACAGAAATATCACTGTGTGGTTGCCTCTCACTTGCACCCCCAACTGGGGACCTAACGTGCAACCTAGTCATGTGTCCTGACTGGGAATCGAACCAGCGACACTTGGCTCGCAGGTCGACGCTCAATCCACTGAGCCACAGCAGCCAGGGCTTTAACTATTTTACTGATTATGTTTTTACAGTATCACAATTTTTTTCCACTTTACCCCCTCTGCCCAGTACCCCCCTCCCCTCCAGTAATCCCACCCCCCTTAGTTCATGTCCATGGGTCATGCATATAAGTTCTTTGGCTTCACCCTTTCCTATGTTATTCTTAACTTCCCCCTGTCTATTTTGTATTTACCAATTATGTTCTTAATCCCTGCACTATTTCCCCATTTCTCCTCCTTCCCCCTCCCAGTTGATAACCTTCCAAATGAGCCCCATACCTGTGATTCTGTTCCTATCCTGGTTTGCTTAGTTGGATTTTGTTTTTATTTTTTAGATTCAGTTGTTGATACTTGTGAATTTGTTGCCATTTTGATGTTCCTAATTTTTATCTTCTTTTTCTTAAGTAAGTCCCTTTGACATTTCATATAATAATGGCTGAGTGATAAGGAACTCCTTTAGCTTTACCTTGTCTGGGAAGCACTTTACCTGCCCTTCCATTCTAAATGATAGCTTTGCTGGATAGAGTAGTCTTGGTCGTAAATCCTTGCTTTTCATCACCTTGAATACTTCTTGCCAGTCCCTTCTTGCCTGCAAAGTTTCTTTTGAGAAATCAGCTGACAGTCTTATAGGCACCCCTTTGTAAGTAACTCTCTGCTTTCTCTTGCTGCTTTTAAGATTCTTTCTCTTTCAGCTTTGGCATTTTAATCATGATGTGTCTTCGTGTGTTCCTTTTTGGGTCTAGCTTGTTTGAGACTTTGTGCTTCCTGGACTTGTATGTCTATTCCCTTCACCAAATTTGGAAAGTTTTTGTTGTTATTTTTTCACATAAGCTTTCAATTTCTTGCTCTTCCTGTTCTCTTTCTGGCACACCTATGGTTCAGATGTTGGCAAGTTTAAAGTTGTCCCAGAGGTTCATAAGCATCTCCTAATTTTTTTCAATTCTTGTTTCCTCATTCTATACTGGTTAACTTTTTTTTCTTCCTTAGTTCCAAATCATTGATTTGAATGCTGGTTTCCTTCCCTTCACCACTGGTTTTGTGTGGATTTTCCTTCGTTTCACTTATCACAGCCTTCACTTCTCTTATGCGTTTGCCATACTCAATCATATCTGTCAAGCCTGTAAGCATCTTTACCACCAGTGTGTTGAACTCTGCATCTCTTAGGTTGGCTATCTCCTTGTCGCTTAGTTCTCCCACTGGAACCTTGATTTGTGCCCCCTTTTGGGCTATACATCTCTGTCTCCTCATTTAGACAGGCTTCTGCGTCTTAGGTAGAGCTGTCTCTCCTGTTGCGTTGTAAGGGGTGGAGCCTTAGGTATCAGTAGACAGCGACCCATTTCACCACATTTTGGCGCTATGTGTGGGGGAGGGGTCTGAAAGTGAACAATGCCGCCTGCTCAGCACACACTTCTTTTCCAGGCACTTCTCCCACTTCCGTATGGGACTGGCACCTCCCTAGCTGTTGCCCTGGCCGTCGTTCCCAGAGTGGGTGAATTTGCAGGCATTCTAGGACCGTGGGGGCTCTTTAAACAAGCAGACTCTGCTGAGAGACCAGCAGTTTATTTCCCTGCCCCAACCCCCACTGGTTTTCACAGTCAAAAGCAATGAGGCATTATTTTCCCCGGCGCTGGGACCCTGAGCTTCGCGGTCTGGTCTGGTGCTGGGAGCGCTCCCCAGCTGTCCCTCCCGACTTTTTAAAACGTGTGACTGCACTTTCCACCAGCCTGCCACTGCCACTGCTGCTGCCTCCACCACACAGCGTCCTCTGTGCCCCGGCTCCGCCACTCCTTCCTGTGTGGATGAGTATTTCTTCTCTATATCTTTTGTTTTTTGTTTTTTATTTTTTTGTTTTTTCTGAGTGAAGAGTAGTTTATTTTTTTATTTAATCTTCATTGTGTTTTTTTCCATTACTGTTTAGTCCCCTTATACTCCCTACCCTCCAGCAATCACAACACTGTTGTACATGTCCATGAGACCTTTTTTCTTTCTGCTCAATCCCTTTACCCCCTAACCACCCCCAACTAGCTGTCATCTGCTTTTCATATGAGTCTGTCTGTTTGTTAGTTCAGTTTGTTCATTAGATTCCACATGTGAGTGAAATCACCTGCTGTTTATCTTTTTCTTATTGGCTTATTTCACTTAGCATAATGTTCTCTAGGTTCATCCACACTGCTGCAAAAGGTAAAATTTTCTTCTTTTTTATAGCCTAATAGAATACCATTGTGTAAATGTTCCATAGTTGTTTTATCCACTCCTCTACGGATGGACACTTGGGCTG
Source organism: Furipterus horrens (assembly GCF_987537825.1). Classification (NCBI taxonomy): domain Eukaryota; kingdom Metazoa; phylum Chordata; class Mammalia; order Chiroptera; family Furipteridae; genus Furipterus; species Furipterus horrens. Next base: position 54,454,676 of record NW_028327178.1, on the reverse strand, counting down.
CTTCCATATTCTGGGATTGTAAATAACTCTACAATGAACATAGGGTGCTTATGTTCTTTCAAATTAATGTTTTGGGTTCTTTAAATATATTTCCAGAAGCGGGATCACTGGGTCAAGAGGTAGATCCATTTTTAACTTTTTGAGGTATTTCCACACTGCTTTCCACTGTGGCTGCACTAGTCTGCATTCCCACCAACAGTGCGAAAGTGTTCCCCTTACTCCACATCCTTACCAGCACTTGTGGTTTCTTATTGTTGGGTTTTTTTTTAAGTATATTTTATTGATTATATTGTTACAATAGTTCCAATTTTTTCCCCTTTGCTCCCCTCGGCCCAGCACCATCCCTCCCCCAGCAATCCCCCCTCCCCCAGTCCATGCCCATGGGTCATACATACAAGTTCTCTGGCTTCACCCTTTCCTATATTATTATTTTTTAAATTAATTAATTAATTTCACAATAAAAAATAACAATCCCTTCCTCTCAGACTTAAGACCCTTTATAATCTTATAAAGGACAATGGGTGAAGGTCTCGAGCTCCTCTAGCTGCTTCAAGCTGGACATGATCATCGTCCTACCTACCCTTGGGTCCAGAAATCCCTACTAAGAGTGGGTGTGTGGAGGGGAGGGTGGCCTTCCCACATAGGAAAGATCGTGCAGAATCCAGGTCAGTTGCCTGTCCCCGGACAATGGCGTGCTTGGTTTAACAGGCTGGCATCCTTGTTGTATTCTGTGGGCAACAGATTTGGTAACAGGGTTAAAAGACATGATTCAATCCATAACCACTAGATGACACAACGTAGCTATTAATTTTTCAATGTCCCACACTAGAAAAAAAAAAGGGCTTCTTTGGAGGAAGGTGTGCCAGTCACGTCGCACTTGTCCAAAACCCTTTTGCCCATTTTACTTAGTTTGGGTGGAGGGAAATATTTTAGGTTTTCCCCCTTTCAGACCTCTGGGCCCTTTCTGTCCAAGCCATTAGGATAGAAAAGAGAAACCGGTTTTGTAAAGTAAAGCCCACAGACCACCCCATTCTTCACCAACCCAGCCACTTAGTTCAACCAAACCCTTGAGTCTCAGGAGGCAGCGATGCAGACAGGATTAAGTGAGGCCTATACGTACAGACAATTACTCAGGTAATGAGATCATAGGCTTATGCCCTATGAAAACAAAACACATGTTAATTTACGCAACATAACCCACAAACAAGTCTCTAAATCTGTAAGACTGTCATATTGGAAAGTCATCCAGTTGTAAGACATTTGACATTCTTCCTGCATGTAAATTAAACATCTTTGATGATACCACAGACATAGTTTAACTTTCAAATGAAAACAAATTTTAAATGTAAAGAAACTTTAGACAGTTAGCTTCATGACTTCATAGTCTACCACTGAGCATTGTGATTATCCTTGAATCACGATTTTTCTCCTTAAGATTACCCTCCTTGTCATTAAAGGGACTGCATTAAGTCCAGTTTTAATTTATCCTTTTTGTTTGCATAAACACAACAAGAGCAGCAAATGATCACTTATGATCTTTAGTTAAGCTTTGCTGGAACTTACACAAGGGACATTTAGGGTGACCTTCAGTCTGTACTTCAGGGCACAGAAGCTGCACCACATACATGCCATTCAGCCTTGCCTGTAAACACCTGTCTTTGCCAAGTCCTTCAGGTTTTCCATTGTGCCTTGAGGTTCATTCTAGCCATCTTTCAGGAAAACAACCTTCATTCCTTCCCTGGAAAGATTGCCGTGGGCCGCAGAACCAACCAAGGTACCAGGCCTTTTTTTTTTTTTTTGTGGGCTTTTATTACCTTTGAAAGTCAATCCCAGTTCCTCAGGGCTTTTTGGTAACAACCAGAGCCCAAGCATGTCTCCTTTAGGCATGACATTTTAGTCAAAGTCTGGTCTTATTAGTTTTATGCAAAGAACCTTATATCATTACTTACTTCTTCAGAATGCCAAATTGTGGAGGGATCAGATACGGAGAAAAATATACAGTGTGAACGAAAATCCTTATCCTTCTAATATTCACTAAAATTGCATTTCCATCTTTATATTTTCTTTTTTTACCCCACTAAAAATTTTTTTGTTTGTTTTGCCTTTACAGTTATCCCACATTTTTTCCCTATTGCATCCCCACACCCTGCCCACCCCTTTGTCCCCACCCAGTTGTCCGTGTCTATGGGTCATTTATACATGTTCTTTGACTAGGCCCTTCCCCTTTTTACCCCTTTCTCTCCCTCCTCCCTTGTTACTGTTAGTGTATTCCTTGTTTACATACCTCTGGTTCAATTTTGCTCATTTGTTTGTGTTGTTCATTAGTCTCCTATAATAGGTGATAGCATAAGGTATTTTTCTTTTGTTGCCTGGATTATCTCACTAAGCATAATTCTCTCCATTTCCATCATGGTTTTGCAAATGGTAGAAGTTCTTTCTTTCTGCTACATAGTACTCCATTGTGTAAATGTACCACAGTTTCTTGATCCACTCATCTACTGATGGGCACTTCGGTTGTTTCCAGCACTTGGCTATTGTAAATAGTGCTGCTATGAACATAGGAGTGCATAGGTTCTTTTGAATTGGTGTTTGAGTATTTTTTGGATATAATCTTAGCAATGGAATTGCTGGTTCAAAAGGCAGTTCCATTTTTAGTTTCTTGAGGAAATTCCGTACTGTTTTCCATAGTGGCTGCACCAGTCTGCATTCCCACCAGCAGTGTACCACGGTTTGCTTTTCTCCACATCCTCGCCAGCACAAGTTGTTTGTTGATTTGTTGATGATGGCCATTCTGACTGGTGTGAGGAGGTATTTTATTGTGGTTTTTATTTGCATCTCTCTGATGGCTAGTGATGTTGAGCATTCTTTCATATGTCTATGGACCCTCTGTATGTCCTCATTGGAGAAGTGTTTGCCCAGGTCCTTTGCTCATTTTTAAATTGGATTGTCTGTCTTCTTGGTGTTGAGTCATGTAAGTTCTTTATATATTTTGGAGATCAATCCTTGTCTGAGGTATCATTGGCAAATATAGTTTCCCATATGGTTGGTTCCCTTTTCATCTTGCTGATGTTTTCTTTAGCTGAGCAGGAACCCCTTAGTTTGATGTAGTCCCATTTGTTTATTCCTTCCTTTATTTCCCTTGCCTTAGGAGATATATCAGTGAAAATGTTGCTACGTGGGATATCTGAAATTTCCCTGCCTATGTTTTCCTAGGACTTTTATGGTGCCACAGTGTAAGTTGCTGGTCCAGTTTCATTTTTTTGCATGTCCCTGTTCAGTTCTCCCAACAGCATTTCTTGAAGAGGCTCTTCTCACTCCATTTTATGTTCCTTCTCCCTTTGTCAAATACTAATTGACCATATAGACCTCGGTTTATCTCTGGGCTCTCTGTTCTTTGCCAGTACCAGGCTGTTTTGATTACCATGGCCTTGTAGTACAGTTTGATATCAGATATTGTGATTTCTCCTACTGTGTTCTTCCTCAAGATTGCTGTAGCTATTCGGGTTCTTTTATGGTTCTGTATAAATTTTTGAAGTATTTGTTCTAGGTCTGTGAAATATGTCATTGGTATTTTAATAAGGATTGCATTGAATCTGTAAATTGCTTTGGGTAGTATGGACAGTTTAATGATGTTGATTCTTTCCATCCATAAACATGGTATATGCTTCCATTTATTTGGTATCTTCCTTAATTTCTTCCTTTAGTGTTATGTAGTTTTCTGAGTACAGGTCTTTTACCTCCTTGGTTAAGCTTATTCCTAGGTACTTTACTTTTCTCGTTGCTATGATAAATGGGATTTTTCTTTCAGTTTCTATCTCTGAAGTTTTATTGTTGGTGTACAGAAATGCCTTAGATTTCTGAAAATTGACTTTATACCCTGCTATTTTGCCGAATTCACTTATTAGGTCGAGTAGTTTTTTTATGGCGTCTATAGGGTTTTCTATGTACACTATCATGTGATCTGCAAATAATGACAGTTTTACTTCCTCTTTTCCAATTTGGATGCCTTTTATTTCTCTTTCTTATCTGATTTCTGTGGCTACAACTTCCAAGACCATGTTGAATAGGAGTGTGGAGAGTGGACATCTTGTCTTGTTCCTGACCTCAGGGGGAATGCTCTCAGTTTTTGCCCATTGAGTATGATGTTGGGTTCAGGTTTCTCATATATGGCCTTTATTATGTTGGGGCATGCTCCCTCTATTCCCATTTTGCTGAGAGTTTTCATCATAAATGGGTGTTGTACTTTATCAAATGCCTTTTCTGGACTATTGATATGATCGTTTGTTTTTTTTTCTTATATTTTGTTTATGTGGTGTATTATGTTTATTGATTTGTGAATATTAAACCATCCTTGAATCCCTGGGATGAATCCTACTTGATCGTGGTGTATGCTCTTTCTAATGTGTTGCTGGATCCGGTTTCCAATATTTTGTTGAGGATTTTACCATCTATGTTCATCAGCATTATTGGCCGGTAGTTTTCTTTCTTTGTTGTGTCTTGACCTGGGTTTTGGAATTAGGGTAATACTGGCTTCATAGAACGAGTTTGGGAGTCTTCCCTCTTCTTGGATTTTTTGAAATAGTCTGAGGAAGATAGGAGTTAGTTCTTTTCTAAATGTTCTGTAGAATTCACCTGTGAAGCCATCCGGTCCTGGACTTTTGTGTGCCGGGAGTTTTTTGATTACTGCTTCAATTTCACTAGTTGTTATTGGTCTGTTCAGGCTTTCTGCTTCTTCTTGATTCAGTTTTGGAAGATTATATGTTTCCAGAAATTTGTCCATACCCTCTGGGTTGTCAAATTTCTTACCATACAGTTGTTCATAATAATTTCTTACAATCCTTTGTATTTCTGTGGTATCAGTTGTGATTTATCCTCTTTCATTTCTGATTTTATTTATTTGGGTCCTCTCTCTTTTTTTCTTTATGAGCCTGGTTAAAGTCTTGTCGATTTTGTTTATCTTTTGAAAGAACCAGCTCCTACTTTTGTCGATCTTTTGAATTGTTTGTTTAGTCTCAATGTCATTTAATTCTGCTCTGATCTTGATGATTTCCTTCCTTCTACTCGTTCTGGGCTTTGCTTGTTGTTCTTCCTCTAGGTCTTGTAGCTATAGGGTTAAATTTTTTATTAGAGATTCTTTTATCTTTTTTAGGTAGGCCTGTATTGCTATGAACTTTCCTCTCAGGACTGCTTTCACTGTATCCCATAGGTTTTGGGTTGTTGTGTATACATTACCATTCATTTCCAGAAACTTTTTGATTTCTTCCTTGATGTCATTTTTAACCCATTCATTATTTAATAGCATGTTATCCATTCTTCATGAGTTTGAATGTTTTTGAGTTTTTTCCTTGAGGTTGATTTCCAAATTTAAGCCATTGTGGTCTGAGAAGATGCTTGACATAATTTCAATTTTCTTGAATTTGTCGAGGCTTATTTTTAGTCCTACCATGTGGTCTATCTTTGAAAATGTTCCATGTGCACTTGAAAAGAATGTACATTTTGCTTCTTTGGGATGAAAAGTTCTATATATATTAACTAAGTCCATTTGATCTAGAGTGTTGTTCCATGACACAATATCTTTGGTGTTTCATTGCTTCGAAGAACTGTCCATTGTTGACAATGGGATGTTAAAGTCCCCGACCATGAGTGTGTTGCTGTCTATATCTTTCCTGCAGTCTTTGAAAATTTTCCTTACTTATTTAGGTGCTCCTAAGTTGCGTGCTTCTAAGTTGGATTGTTCCCTTAAGTATTATGAAATGTTCTTCTTTGTCTCTTTTTATGGCCTTTGCTGTGAAATCTGTTTTGTCTAATATAAGTATTGCTACCCCAGCTTTTTTTTTATGTCCATTTGCTTGAAATACTCTTTTCCATCCCTTCTCTTTCAGTCTGTGTAGATCTTTTGTTTTAAGGTGGGTCACTTGTAGACAGCATATATGTGGGTCATGCTTTCTAATCCATTCAGCTACCCTATGTCTTTTGATTGGAGCATTTAATCCATTTACATTTAAGGTTATTACCAATAGGTACTTGTTCATTGGCATTTTCCCCCTTTGTACTTGTGTTCCTCTCTGTCTCTCTCTGTTTCTTCATCTTCTTAAAGCAGACCCTTTAGCATGTCTTGCAATGCTGGTTTGGTGGAGATGTATTCTTTTAGCCTTCTTTTGTCTTAGAAACTCCTTATTTCACCTTCCATTTTGAATGATGGCCTTGCTGGGATAGAGTATTCTTGGTTGTAGACTTGTTTTTCATTGCTTGGAATATTTTTTGCTATTCCCTTCTGGCTTGTAGTGTTTCTGCTGAGAAATCTGATGATAGTCTTATGGGATCTCCCTTGTATGTTATTAATTGTTTCTCTCTTGCTGCTTTTAGGATTCTCTCTTTGTCTTGGAATGTTGCCATTTTAATTATGATGTGTCTTGAAGTGGGCCTGTTTGGGTTCATCCTCATTGGAACCTTCTGTGCTTCCTGGACTTGTGTGACTCTTTCTCTCGTCATGTTAGGGAAGTTTTCTGTCATTAGTTTTTCAAACAAGTTTTCTATCCCTTGCTCTTCTCCTTCTCCTTCTGGAATTCCTATAATACGGATATTATTACGTTTCACGTTGTTCCGAAGCTATCTTAAAACCTCTTCATTCTTGTTCAGTCTTTTTTCATTTTGTTGCACTGTCTGGGAGTTTTTGTGTACATTGTCCTCCAGCTCGCTGATCCCATCTTCTGCATCCTCTAGGCTGTTTTTAGTTCCTTCTACTGTGTTCTTCAATTCAGAAAGTGTATTCTTCATTTCCTCTTGGCTCTTATTGATAGCTTCTATGTCCTTTTTCATGCTGGTGTAATTCTCAGCAAATTCCTTATAGATTTGCTTGAGTTCCTGATAGTTTCCCTGGAATTCTTTGTAGTTTTCCTTGAGCTCACTGAGTTCATTGATTTTCCCCATAACCCATGTTTTGAATTCCATATCTGATAGTTTCCTTCCCTCTATTTTATTTAGCACTCTTTCTGGGGATTCTTCCTTTCCTTTCGATGGGGGGTGGGAGGTTGTTTCTCTGTCTCCCCATCTTTGTGACTCTTCTTGTTTGTTGCTGCTTCTTAGATTGATCTGCACTTCCTGGATCTGCCTCTGGTGGCATCAGATCATGTACTAGTCTGGCCCTAGGCAGCCTGTTGGAGACTACCAAGGAACTACTGCCTTTGTGTGTCTCCTTTAGTTGTTAATCTAGTCAATCTGTGATTAGCCGTCAGGCTTAAGCACCGAGGGTGTGGCAGCTTAATTCCTGTAGGCAGGGCTTTTGCTTTCCCTCAGGCCGATGCCACTGGGAAGGGAATTGTCTGCCTGCAGTATTGGGAATGAGTCAGCACTGGGACCTGGTTGGCTGCTCCTCCAGTTCTCCCCTCAAAGCCACCACACCAAATTCTCCCCAAGCATCTCTAGTCCTCTGCCTTCCCTCTGCTTGAGCTCAGGGTAAGTGGGGGCAAAATATTTTCATATGTGATCTGCTTAAGAGCTCTTTTTCTCCAGCTGTTTCTCTCCAGCTAGCAAGAAACCTTGTGGCTTTTTGCTTTTCACAGCTGGATAGCATTTTACTTTCCACTCTGTTGCTGTAGGCTGGGAAGCCCAGTTGGGGGTTTAGACCCTGCCCTTCTCAGGGGGAACCCCCAACTGCTGAGCTGTTTCTCAGTCCCTTCAGCTGCCATTCATGGGAGCCCAGCCAGCCCTTTCACATCTCCGCACTCTCTACGGGTCATGTTGTGATGTAGCGGCCTTTTCTGTCTCTCCAAGGTTATAAGACTTCTCTCCAGGTAGTGTTCAGTTGGTTATTCCAGATGATTTCTCCAAAATTAAGTTGTAAATCTAGTCTGGTCCTGGGAGAAGGTTAGTGTAGCTTCCACTTACTCCTCTGCCATCTTGGGTCTCCTGTTGACTTATTGTCTTATATCTTTGTTGGGCTTCCATGCAGCTCGGTTTTCTGAAACTTCCAGTTGTCTCTAGTTTTGAAGTAGTTGTATTCCTTCTTAGTTATGCAAGGAGATGCAGCATGTCTGTCTAGGCCTCCATCTTGGCTGGAAGTCCAGGAGGAAGAGTCTTCCAAGAACATTTGGTCATTACTTTTCCTACAAGAAGGGAAGCCTCCAAACCAGACAGTTCTGGACATTGCTTTTACAATTAGGGTGACAGCAGCCACTTCACCAGAAGTCATGCAGTGGCATGGGGCCCAGGACAGTCTTGTGGGCTCACAGCCCTGGCTTATCTGAAGAGTTTACAGAGTAATGAACACATTAATTCATACATTCTTACCAAATCCAAGGGCCACAATCACAGCGATATAACACTGGAAATTAAGAAAAGGCAGAATTCTGGATTTATTTCTATGCTTTTGGCAAAATAACAAAACCTTAGACAAGTAATATGACATTACCAAATTATCTAGTTTTTCTGCTACTTATTTCTCTAAAAAACTTAAACTGGTTAATTTGGTTAAAACATAAATAAGGAAAATCGTATCCCATTCCATGTTCAGAAACCAAAATGAAATAGGGATGACTATGAGGAGGGACACACACACCCCAAAAAACAATTTATCTACTAAAACTTGTGTATTTATTCTTAGAAGTTTAAACTTCAGTCTCCGTTTGATGCAATACACCTACTGACACTTTTTTCCACCACTCAGAACAGTTTTTGAACTTGTCGATTTTAATGCCTTTTAGTGCTTCTGCCATTTTTTGTTTCACCTCTTCCACATCAGCAAAATGTTCCCCTTTGGGGACTTCTTTCATCTGGGGAAACAAACAAAAGAAAAGTCACTCGAGGCGAGATCGGGTGAATAGGGAAGGTGGGGCATAGGGGTCATGCGGTTTTTTGTCAAAAACTGCTCAACACTTAGCACAGTGTAAGGCAGGTGCACTCCTAAATCACCCATCATGAAATGGGCAAATCGTTGAGTTTTCAGAAATATTCACTAAAGTCAAACGCAACCTCTCATAACAATGCCAGCTGGTACACTAACAGAGATGGGTTCCTAGAACACTCACCTAGTTGGGGAAGCCTGCACTACAGGGGGCCCACCCTCCAGAAGATAATTCTGGTGTTTTGAGTTCCTCCTCCTACAGTCACATACACCTAGACTTCTAAATTGAATAAAACTAGGTGAGAAGTATAATAAGATGGACAATATTGGACTTTCCTTTGTTGTAATGTTGTTTTTTTATTTAATTTTTATTATATTTTTTCCATTACCATTTAGTCCCCTGGAAGGTTTTTAATTACTATTAAGTTTCTACCTGTTATAGGTCTGTAGAGATTTTCTATTTCTTCATTATAAAGAAAATATTTTTGTTATTTGTTTTTAGAGAGAGGGGAAGGAAGAGAGAGAGAGAAACATTGATATGAGACAGAAACATTGATCAGTTGCCTCTCACACGCACCCTGACCAGGGACCAAACCCACAGCTCAGACATGTGCCCTGACTGGGAATCAAACTGGCAACTTTTCACTTTGTAGGATGATACTCAACCAATTGAGCCACACCATCAATGCAGGTTTTCTGTTTCTTCTTGAATCACTTTTGGTAATGTGTTCCAGAAATTTGTTTATTTCATTCAGGTTACCTATTTTGTTAGTGTATAGTTAATTTTTCATAGTATTCTCTGATATCCTTTTATTCCTATAAGGTCTGTAGAAATATCCCCGCTTTCATTTCTGATTTTTTTTTTTTTTTTAACTTTGAATCCTGTTTTTTTTTCTTGGTTAGTTTAAGTAAAGGTGTGTCAATTTTATTGATCTTTTCAATGGAACAACTTTTGGTTTCAAACCTTCTGTCTTATTGTTTTTCTAGTCTTTATTTTATCTTATCTTTAATCTCCATCATTTCTCCATTCTGCAAGCCATTGATTTAGTTTTTTTTTTGTTTGTTTTGTTTTGTTTTGTTTTGTTTTGTTTTTTTTGGTCCTTACAGTCAGGTTAACGATTTGAGATCTTTCCTCTTCTTTAATGTAGGTGTTTTTAACTATGAATTTCCCTCTGGGCACTGCTCTCACTGCATCTCATATGTATCCATATATTGTGTTTTCATTTTCACTCATCTCCAAATATTTTATAATTTCACCTGTAATTTCTTCTTTGACTCACTGGTTGTTAGAAGTATGTTTTTTAAATTCCACATATTTGTGAATTTTTCAGTTTTCCTTATTCTATTGATTTCTAATCTAAGTTCATTGTGATTACAAAAGATACTTTGTATGATTTAAGTCTTCTTAAATGTATTGAGATTTGTTTTTTTGGCTTAACATATGGTCTATCCTGGAGAATATTCCATATGCTTTTGAGAAAAATGTGTATTCTGTTATTGGGTAAACTGTCCTATATATGTCTATTAGATCAAGTTGGTTCATGGTGTTGTTCAAGTCCTCCATTCCCTTATTGATCTTCTGTCTGATGTTCTATCCATGATTGGAAATAGATTATTGAAGTCTCCAAGTATTATAGTATTGTCTATTTCTCCCTTCGGTTCTATTAATGTCTGTTTTATATATTTTGTGGTTTTGTAGTTTGGTGTGTATATGGTTATAACTTTTATTTCTTGATGATTTAACCTTTTTTACCAATATATAGTGTCCTTCTCCATCTCTTGTAACAATTTTTGACTTAAAGTCTGTTTTGTTTTTAATCCTCACCCAAAGATATGTTTATTGATTTCAGAGAGAAGGAGAGAAAGAAAAACATTGATGTAAGAGAGAAACATCAATCAGTTGCCTCCCACATACGCACTGACCAGGGATCAAACCCACAACTTAATAATGTGTCCTGACCGGGGATCAAACCTGCATTCTTTCAGGGTATGGGATGATGCTCCAACCAAATGAGCCACCTGGCCAGGGCTTAAAGTTTGTTTGTTTGTTTGTTTTCTTAGTATGGCCACCCAATTCTTTTTTGGTTCCAATTTGCATGGAATATCTTTTTCCCTCCTTTCACATTTCAACCTATTTGTGTCTTTGGATCTAAGACAGCATATATAGTAGAATCATGTTTTTTTCATCCATTCTGCCAATTTCTGTCTTTTAATTTGTGAATTTAATCCATTTACCTTTAAAATAATTACTGCTAAAGTAGTACTACCTTCTTACATTTTGCTATTTGTTTTCTATAAATTTTGTAACTTTTGTACCCAAATTCTTCCACACTACCTTCTGTTTGTTTGATTTTTTTTTTCTAGTATACCATTTTGACTCCTCCTTTGTTTCCTTTTCTATACATCTTCTTATTTTCTTACTGGTTACCTTTGTAATTATAATCAACAACTTAAATTCATAAAATCTAATTTGAATTGATAACAATTTAGCTTCAATAGTGTATTATCAAAGTTTCTGTAGAAGAACAGAACCAATATCTGTATGTGTGTATCTATACATATAAACACATATATCTAGATTTAATTTTAAGGAATCATACATTTATTTTAAGGAATTGGTTCTCATGATTTTGAAGGCTGACAAGTCCAAAATCTTGAGGATAGGTTAATTAAGATTCATTAACTGCTTCTCTTGTTGGTTTAAATATTTGAATAGAATCCATAATTCTACAAATTGATTCTATTATATGGAACCACAAAAGACCCCAAATAGCCACAGTAATCTTGAGAAAGAAGAACAAAGTTGGAGGAATCACATTACCTGGTATCAAACAATACTAGAAGGCCAAAGAAATCAAAACAGCATGGGCATGGTACTGGCATAAAAACAGACATATAGATCAATGGGACAGAACAGAGAGCCCAGAAATAAATCCATGCTTTATGGTCAATTAATATTTGACAAAGAATGCAAAAACATACAATGGAATAAAGACGGTCTAGTCAATGGTGTTGGGAAAATTGAAGATATGTGCCAAAAAATGGAACTAGACCACCTTCTTACACCATACACAGAATAAACTCAAAATGGGTTAAAGACTTAAATGTTAGACTCGAAACCATAAAAAATCCTAGAAGAAAGGACAGTAAAGTCTCGGACATTTCTAGTAGCAATATTTTTCTGATATATCATCCTGGCCAAGGAAAACAAAATAAATAAATATAATAAACAAATGGGATTACACCAAACTAAAAAGTATTTGCACAAGAAAGGAAACCATCAACAAAATGAAAAGACAATGCACCGAATAGGAGAACATATTCCCCAATGATACATCTGATAAGGGGTAATATCCAAAATTTATAAAGAACTTATAAAACTCAACACCAAGAAAACAAACAACCTAATTAAAAAATGGCCAAAGGACCTGAATAGACACTTCTCCAAAGAAGACATACAGATGGCCAACAGGCATATGAAAAGGTGCTCAACATCACTAATCATCAGAGAGATGCAAATTGAAACAACAAGCTGTCACCACACACCTGTCAGAATGGCTACCATGAATAACTCAACAAATGACAAGTGATGCTGAGGATGTGGAGAAAAGGGAATCCTTGTGCACTGTTGGTGGGAATGCAGATTGTTGCAGCCACTGTGGAAAGCAGTATGGAGTTTCCTCAAAAAATTAAAAATGGAAATGCCTTATGACCCAGTGATTCCACTTCTGGGAATATATCTGAAGAAACTCAAAACACTAATTCAAAAGAATATATGCACCCCTATGTTCACTGCAGCATTATTTACAATAGCCAGAATTTGGAAACAGCCCAAGAGCCAATCAGTAAATGAGTGGATAAAAATGCTGTAGTACATTTACACAATGAAATACTACTTGGCCATAAAAATTTTTTGAAAAGAAAAAGAAAAAGAAAATCTTACCTTTTGCAACAGCATGAATAGAGCTGGAGAGTATTATGCTAAGTAAAACAAGCCAAGCAGAAAAAGACAAGTACCATATAATTTCACTTATATGTGGAATCTAACAAACAAAGTGGGTTCTGTCATTTTTGTCAGCTTATTGTTTGTTTCATGGGAGGGACTGATTCTTAGAGCATCCACCTCTGCCATATTCCATGATGTCAGTATTTATGTATTTTTTGAATTTTGAAATTATTAGAGATTCACAGGAAGCTGCAGGAATGCCCCGTGTACCCTTCACTCACTTCCCCCTAATATCTTACATAATTATAGTACAATATCAAAACCAGGAATTTAACACACAAAACACAGTGAATTTTAGATGGTCACTTCAAACCAGACTTAGCCATATGAAATTTCACAACATCAGGGATAAAAACATCCTAAAAGCATTCAGAGAGAAAAAAATATTTACACACAGAGAATCAAGAATCGGAGCAATGCCTCTAAAATTGAGTGAAAATATTTTTATATAGAATTTTATATTCAGCCAAGTTACAAATGAAGCATGAGAAGAGATATTATCGGATGCGCCAAGTCTTAGAAGCTACTACAAGATGTCCTTCTCCATCTAAAATAGGACAGAGAGGAAGGGAGGGAATCCAGGAGACAAGGGTTCCAGGAAAGGAGGCAGGCCAAGGAAATGCCCAGGAATGACGATGGCCATGCAGTTGCTTGTCAGAGGGGAGTGAGGCCAGGCTTCTGGGAAGGACAGCACCAGAGAAACCGGAAAGGGATGTTCTACCTGAAAGTTTAAACCTGCGGAAAATGTTATGGGGTACTGTTGAGAATGGGTGAACAGTGTAAAAGGACTCAGCCAGAGACTTTTAAAAAATAAAATTAGGGGCCATGGTGGAGCTTCTGGAGATGGCCTGGTGAGGCTGGGCGCAGGGGGTGGGGCTGTGGCTAGGCATGGGCTGTGCTGAGTGGTGGCCACAGTTGCTTGGGCACAGGTTTAACTTTTTTATTCAGCAAAAATGTGGATTCAGAAAAGACCCAGGAAGGTGGAACCTCAAAAATCAGACACAGGAACAAGTGGTGAACCATACAAGAGAAGTGCTTTGATTCCTTCTGTAGAAGAAACAGTCTTTTACCCTTCTCCCTATCCTATAAGGACTCTTGTAAAGCCTTTCTATTTTACTTTTGGGTTTACAGGCTGTGCATTTGGATCAGATGCTATTTGGCAATATGAACCACTGAAATCCAGGGTCCAGTGTTATTTTGATGGTATAAAAGCAGATAGGTTGGATAGCGTAAGACCACAAAAGGAAAGAGACTTCAGAAAGGAGATTAACAAGTGGTAGAATAACCTAAGTGACGGCCAGTGGACTGTGATAGGTATCATATCTGCAAATGTTTTAGTATTCTGTTTATGGAGAGTACCTTCTCTACAGAAGACAATGATCAGATATTTCACATCCAATGCAGCCTCAAAGGTTCTTTGTTCTCCAATGTTGCTGTCAACATTCAGTCATTTCTCCTTGTTTCACATGGCAGCAAATATGTATATTCCGTGGAGCTTCTCCTCCAGCATAGTGAACATTCTGGGTAAAGAGCAGTTTATGGCAGTGTACTTATCTGCAGGTATTATTTCAATTTTGTCAGTTATGTGTGTAAAGTTGCCACTGAAAGATATGGACCATCACTTGGAGTATCGGGAGCCATCATGACTGTCCCCGCAGCTGTCTGCACCAAAATCCCAGAAGGCATTATCTTCCTTTCAATGTTTACATTCATGGCAGGGAATGCCCTAAAAGCCACTGTTGCCATGGATACAGCAGGAATAATCCTGGGATGGAATTTTTTTTTAATGTTTTATTGATTATGCTGTTACAGTTGTCCCAATTTCTTTTCCCTCTTCTCCCCTGAACCCAGTGACCCCACTCCCTCCAGTTGTCCCCCCACTTAGTCCATGCCCATTGGTTGTGCATACAGTTCTTTTCCACATCTTCCTGTCTACTCCACTCCCTCCTACTATGCTTCTTAATTCCTACATCATCTCCCTCCCTTTCCTCTATCCCCCTCCCCGCTGACCTCCCCCCAGTATGTTCCCCATACCTATAATTCTTTTTCCACTCTCGTTGCCTACTTAGTTTGCCTTTGTTTCAATTCCCTAGCTTCTGTTGTTGGTTGTTGTGATACAGTTTTCATTTTAATGTTCATAGTTTTGATCCTCCTTCTTCTAAACAAGTCCCTTTAACATCTCATATAACAGTGGTTTGGATCTAATGAACTCCTTCAGTTTTACTTTGTCCTGGAAGCACTTCTTCTGCCCTTCTATTCTGAATGACAGCTTCACTGGATAGCATAATCGTGACTGTAGGTTTTTGCTTTTCATTACTTTAAATATTTCTTGCCAGTCTCCTCTTGCCTGCAGAGTCTCCTTTGAGAAATCAGCTGATAGTCTAATTGGGACCACTTTATACATAATTCTCTTCTTCTCTCTTGCTGCTTTTAAGATTCTCTCTTTACCTTTAATTTTTGACATTTTGATTATAATATGTCTTGGTGTGGTTCTCCCTGGGTCCAGTTTATTTGGAGCTCTCTGTGCTTCCTGGACCTGTAAGTCTATTTCCTTCCCCAAGTTAGGGAAGTTCTGCTTCATTATTTTTTCACATAATTTTTCAATTTCTAGTTCTTCTTCACCTTCTGGCAACCCTATAATTCGGATATTGGCTTTCTTATAGTTGTCCCAGAGGTTTCTGAGCTTCTCCTCATTTTCCTCACTTTTTGTTTCCTCTTTCTGCACTGCTTGACTGTTTGTTCCTTCCCTATGTTCCGATTTGTTGATGTTATCCCTGGCTTTCCTTGCCTCACCACTTGTTTCGTATGTGTTTTTGTTCATTTCAGCAGGACTAGCTTTCAGTCCTTCCCCATCTTGATTAAGTCCCACTGTTATTTCTGTAAGCTGTCTTATAACTATAGCTCTGAACTGAGCCTCAGAAAGATTACTATCTGTTTGTCCGTTAATTGGTGTATTTGCTTTCTGGTCAGCTGCATGATTGGTATCTCTATCATTATCCCTGCCATCCTGACAGGTTTGTTTGCCTTTCCTTCTTGGGCAGAGCTGTCACACCTCCTATGCTATAGGGGGCGGAGCCCCATGCACTTGTCACTACCGGGGGACCCTTCTCACCACACTGTGGTGCTTTGTGTGGGGGTGGGGGTGCAAGATGGATTCCTGCTGTTCACTCTCCACTAAAAACCGGGAGCCTCCTTCTCTGTCCCCACACCCTCTGGGCCTCACAGTTCAAGGCAATGGGGGTCTGCCTTCCCCGGCATTGGAATCACAAGCTGACAGGTCTGGACTGCAGCCGAGGTTGCTCCCCAGGCACTTCTCGCCTCCCCTTAAATACGGGTGTCTGTGCTTATCGCAGTCCCACCACTCATCCCTGCAGCTGCTGCCAGAAGTACAGCTTGATCTCTCCACTCCAGCTTCGCCCCTCCTACCCGTCCGGACTAGCACCACTTGTTTATAACTTCATATGTTGGACTTCCATGTAGCTTTATTTTCTGGAACTTCTGGTTATTTCTGGTTTTGCGGTAGTTGTGTTCCTTCTTAGTTGTGGAGGGAGATGGAGCGTGTCAGTCTAGGCCTCCATCCTGGCCAGAAGTCGGAAATTTTTTTTTTTAATGTGTTTAACTTCCTCCTTCTCCAATCTACTTTTTAAAGTATATTTTATTGATTATGTTGTTACAGTAGTTCCAATTGTTTCTCCTTTCCTCCCCTCTGCCCAGTACCACCCTTCCATCCAGCATTCCCACCCACCTTAGTTCATGTCCATGGGTCGTGCATATAAGTTCTTTGGATTCACCCTTTCCTATGTTATTCTTAACATCCCCTTGTCTATTTTGTACCAATTGATTATACTTCTTAGTCCCTGCACCATTTCCCCATTTCTCCCCCTCCCTCCTCCCAGCTGATAACCCTCCAAATGATCCCATACCTATGATTCTGTTCCTATTCTGGTCTGCTTAGTTGGATTTTGTTTTTATTTTTTAGATTCAGTTGTGGATAGTTGTGAGTTTGTTGTCATTTAGTGTTCATAGTTTTGATCTTCTTTTTCTTAAGTAAGTCCCTTTGACATTTTGTATAATAATGGCTTGGTGATGATGAACTCTTTTCGCTTCACCTTGTCTGGGAAGCACTTCATCTGCCCCTCCATTCCAAATGACAGCTTTGCTGGATAGAGTATTCTTGGTTATAGGTTGCTTTTCATCACATTGAATACTGCTTGCCAGTCCCTTCCTTCCTGCAAAGTGTCCTCTGAGAAATCAGCCGATAGTCCTATAGGCACCCCCCTGTAGGCAACTCTCCGCTTTTCTCTTACTGCCTTCAGGACTCTGTCTTTATCTTTCACCTTTAGCATCTCAATCATGATGCATCCTGGTGTGGTCCCCTTTGGGTCCAGCTCTACCGGGACCCTCCATGCTTCCCGGACCTGTATGTCCATCTCCTTCGCAAAACTTGGGAAGTTTTCCTCATTTTTTTCAATTTTTGCTTCCTTATTCTGCACTGGTTGACTGTTTTTTTCTTCCTTATGTTCCAAATCATTGATTCGAACCCTGGTTTCCTTCCCTTCACCATTGGTTTTGTGTGGGTTTTCCTTCGTTTCATTTAGAATAGCCTTCACTTCTTCTCTTTTGCGTTTGCCATACTGAAGCATATCTGTCATCTTTATCACCAGTGCTTTGAATTCTGCATCTGTTAGGTTGTCTATCTCCTCTTCTGTTAGGTTGGCTATCTCCTCATCGCTTAGTTCTCCCAATGGAACCTTGATCCATTCCCCCTTTTGAGCCATACTTCTCTGTCTCCTCATTCCGACAGGCTCCTGTGTTTGCCTCCAAATCCCAGGTAGAGTTGTCACTCCTGCTACCTTGTGAGGGGCGGAGCCTTAGGGATTCGTCAGTACAGGGCAGCCTGCTTCACCACGTTGTGGCACTGTATGTTGGGGAGGGGTCTGAGACGGAACAATGCCGCCTGCCCAGCACTCGCCCCTTTTCCAGTCACCTCTCCCACTTCCGCACAAGACTGGCGCCCCTCTAGCTGCTGCCCTGGCCATCATTCCCAGAGTGGTGGGTCTGCGGACGTTCTAGGAGTCCGGCAGTTTCTGCCTCCACCCCAACCCCCACTGGTCTGCACAGTCAGAAGCAATGGGGCTTGATTTTCCCCGGTGCTGGGACCGTGAGCCGTGAAGCCTGGTGAGGAGCTGGGAATGCTTCCCAGGTGTCCCTCCTGACTATTTAAAGCATGTAACTGTGCTTTCTGCTGGCCTGCCACTGCTGCCGTCGCTGCTGCTGCCATCGCTGCTGCTGCCACCACACCGCATCCTCTCCGTCCCAACTCTGCACCTCCTACCTGTCTGGATGAGTATTTCTTCTTTATATTTTCGTTTGTAGGACTTCCATGCAGTTTGATTTTCTGGAACTTCTTGTTGTTTCTAATTTTGAGGTAGTTGTATTCCTTCTTAGTTGTGGAGGGAGACGCAGCATGTCTGTCTATGCGTCCATCTTGGCCAGATGTGGGATGGATATTTTTTGATCATGCCGCACATCTTGGGATAGCTCTTTTGGAATATGGTACATTATGTATGGTCACGAACTCATTTGGAAGAACAGGGAGCCTCTCGTGAAAATTTGGCATGAAATGAGGACTCACAGCCCCAAAAAGGGAGGGGGATCTAAGTAAAATTGGTGTTGTACTATACAAATCATCTGGTCCATGGTTTGAGAGCTCCAGGTGCGCATTGGCCCTGGAGTGGAGTGCCCACGTTTCGCTCCTTCCAGGGAGACACCCAGCATCTATAGCTTTCCCCGTATTATAAACTGCATACTCAGTACATGTCTTATTAGAAAGTGAACTAGGACAAAGTTGTGAAATAAAGGTTTCTATCTCTAGTTTGTTAAAAAATTAAATCAAATACATGAAAAAAATAAGATTAGTACTAAATTCAAGGGACAAAAGTTATATAAGAAAACATAATTATGGTATTTAGGTTTGGCTTGGTCATAAACAACAGTAATGTTATTTTCAAAATTCTGGAAATTCTGAATGTACTTTTCAACACAAATTACAATATAGCTATATTGAAGAAATGAGGGAGGGAGACAAGATGTAAGAGAGGTAAAATAATAATCTATCACAACAGGAAGTCAGCAGATAATTTCTAAAATTGCTGAATCAAGAAATAGTACAATATGCATATTTATTTAGAAATCTAGCCGTAAGTGGCAGAAACTGCCAAAGAAGTTCAGAGTCTTCTCAGAAGGGTTGAACCTTGCTGCACAGAAGGGGTAAGAGTTTTCTTTTGCCATAAAATTTTTAACTCTATTTTACCTTAAGGTATGTGCATGAAATAGTCTGATAAAAATAAAAAACAATGTAATTTCATTTTGGATTGGAATTATTATTATCAAACAAAAAGTAATACCTAATAAAACCTAGTGAAACACAGTTCTACCCACCCTTTACAGAGGAGGCATCTAAAGTTTTTATAACTTGAAACATATTGAAAGAGACTGGACATTTTACTTTGGAAAATGGGAAAATGAAAAGTCCCAATTTGGAAGTACCTTGAATCTAACAGTACAGCCAAGTGCTTAAAATCACAAGCACTGTTGCTGCCACCTCCTAACAGTGGCTCTCCCTGAGGACAGGTCTGAACAGTGAGAAGTGACACAGGCCTTCTGCACTTGGCAGGACAAACTAGTTGCAGGCCAAGGACAGAGTGCTTTGTTCTCCTGACTGATTCTGTCTCTGATTAGAAAGCTCAGGGTACTGCCAACCACACTTGTCACCACTGGGGTGGACGCCCTTACTGTAGCATGTGCAGATTTTTAGCACAGTGATGAGGTGAAGAGAAGGATACATGGCGACACCATCTCTAATGACAGATGGTAGCCAGATATGTGTGAAGGGGCTGGTGGTGAAGAAACGGGCAGTGATCTGAAAAGAGAAAAGCTATTTAGTGAGATCCCAAGAATTGGCAAGAAAGAGCTACGAGCTACTGCTAAGCAGAAAATAGACAAGGCACAAGAACAATCTGACTAAATGCTGGCATGGGGGCAATTGGGCTGTGAGTAGGGCCAGCTCCCAGAACCCTGGCTCAGCAATCGGGATGACAAAGTGGCAGCTTCATGGTCCTTGTCTTCCTTCTGTCAGAGGTCTTCTTCCTCCGGGTCTCACTCTGCAATGGACTAGAACTCCATCTGAGCCTTGGCTGGGCCTCCTGCCCTGTGAGGCCACCACGAGGAGCCTGGTGGAGGCTATGAGTGGGCAGGCGGCAGGTTCCAGCAGATTCCACACCTCTCCCAGACTGGGCTGTTGAACCATATTCCGGACTCGCTTCTTTCTTCCTTTCTTTTTTTCTATCTTCTTTGATTTTTGGGGTGAGGCATCTGATTAAAGATTGAGGCAGGTTAGCTCTAATGTATGAGGAAATTGAATGTGACAGAGTCCACAATTCAAAGTGACACCATCACACACACCACACTGCCCACACACCATGCTCGCCCAGCAGGCAGGCCCTCCACGTGTGGTCACCTTAGTGGTGCATCTGGGAAAGAAAAGAGAATCAGTTGCAGACCATGACTCTGGGTTCAAGGTAAAGGTGTCTGGCAAACCTCAACTTCAGTGCCTTAAGGAAAATCAGCAAGACGTTCTTAAAGAAGCCTGAACCCTGTAGCTCTCATTTGCTGCCTAAGGTACCAAATGTGTACATACATGCTACTGACAGCCAGACAGACAGACCAACAGTGGGGAGTGGGGCTCAGAGCAGCACAGTCAGCAGGGTGAGAAGTTTCAAGTCAGGAGATTAAGGATTTCCTAAACAGAGGGTGGTGGGAAACTCGACTTTCCTATGAAGCAGAAGGATCACTGCTGACCAACTGGCAGATCAGTTCTAACAGTCCAGCCACTGCCGACTAAGAAACCAAGGGATGCTTGTGTAGCTCAAGGAGGTGCTAAAAATGGCTTTGGCCACTAAAAGGAAATGACCAGTGGCAGGTGCATGGCCAGGTGCTGGCACGAGGGAGCAAGGAGGTGAGCTGACTTTCTCCTCACAGCACTGACACAGGGCACCAAGTAGTCTTTATGAGAACATGTGCAAATGTTTAAATCCTACTCCAAATGAAAAATCCTCCCATTATCTCAGCCTTTAACACTGTCTAGACCCTCTAATGAACACCCCTTTATCATGCACAAGTTGTAGAAAATGTAACTAAGTACTTTATTAGAGACAAGATAACAAGCATTCAAGTTTCCCTTGAAAATAAACCCTGTCATGAAACAAGATGAATTAGGAAGATGAACCTACAGAAAATACTAGGGAGCACAGGGCTGGAGACTCGCATGCAGCTCCATCTCATACATACCCTTCCAACACCGCACATCAAGCGCATGTTTTGCAAGTTGCTAAATTCTCTACCAAGTTAAAGAATACTGTAGTTACCACTGGTCATCACAAGGTGCAGGTGCAGACCCCATTAGCTCACAGCATTTTCAGGATTTTCAATTATCCACTCAATAGCAGCCCACCCCTGGAGCAACACAGAAGGATTTCAACATGGTGTAAAAAATCTGCCTCTCACTGCAGATGGCAGCTATAAGCCTGTAATTTAAACGGCAGAAGGAAAGTGCTGCAGTTTTAAAGATACAGCAGTAACCATTTGTGGGCAATCTTTTACTATCAGCAGGCAGTTTCTCAAGTTCAGAAATAAGGTGGTATGTATTCTGCCTAAAATTCTTGCATCAGGTTGGGCAATGCTGGCTCTGGCACCTCTGATCCACACTGTCACCTTCTGAGTGCAGGACAAGGGAAAACAGCAGCTCCCCTCATGGCCTCCTCCCTGCTTCGTCTCTAAGCTCAGGCTCCTGAATCCCTGGATGACCTGCCTCTCCATCTCCACCTCCACATCCTGGGCCCACACTCAGGCTACCAGCTGTCCCAGGCATCTCTCCAACTGACCAGGGATGCTGTCAGGTCATAACTATAGCTAGGGGAGGACTGAGTCTCTATCAGGCCTTCAACACAATAACCCCTAAGATAAGTGAATAAAAGAAATTTATTTGGCTGCAACCGTGTTTATCCTAATTTTTCTCAAAGGTCTGAAGTGGCTTTGGCCTCAGTATTCACTTCCTCCTGGACACACAGATCAGTGAGGTTCTGTCTCTTCCAGGGAGGGCTCGCAGGGGAGACACAGTGCATGCAGCTTCAGGCGTTCTGCTTCCCCTGCCTTCCCTGAACTGAGCTAAGCTACTACATACATTTCTCAGATTGGATTTTTCTAAACAGTGGAGCAGACTGGCTCTTCTAGACTAAATGCAAGCCATAAGTGGCTTTCCACTAAGTTGGAACTTAAGCATGGTGGGAAGGGAATACAGCTTAGGCAGCATCTAACTGATGCCCAAAATGAAGTATGACTAGAAAAATAAAAAATAAAAAGGAGGAGGAAGTGGGATGGGGAAAGTCAGGGGTGGGTGCAAAGCCAGGACAGCCTGGGGAAGATGTGAGCCTTGAGGTAAGCTAAGGTAAAAAGCCAAGGCCCTGCTCTGGGGAGTGGCATTACCTTGAACTTGAACACATCCAATCTCTCTCCATCAACTCTACTGGAGAGGGGCAACCTGGATTCCGGGAGTAGTCTCTGCCTCACTAACACAGCCCTCCACCTCGGGACCCCGCAGGAGAATGGCCTGGCTGCGTCCTGTCTCATCTCACCGCCACCAAGCTTACTCCCCAGTCCTGAAGAGAATGGCAACTGACTCCAAGAAAACTGCAAATGGAGAGGTCCAGCCAAAGCCATGTAATGCCTATTAAATATGAAAAATCCAGAATATCCTGCCTGACAATGCAAGCACATCTTTTTTGCTGTATGGGGTTTGTTGTGTTAACTGAACCTGTGATATTTCGGCTCTTTGCCTCATCTGGGTTTACCCTGCACTCTTCCCTTGTGTGGTCTCCTTTGCCTCTGGTTTTGAATGTAAATATGGAACATGTTGCGGCATTACAAGCTCAACTAGACAGAGGGCTCAGCACTTATGGACTTATGGGACTACACATTTCACCTTATTCTGGCACTTAAGAGCTACAGCACACACAGGGCCCAAACAGATCCATACCTTCTTTGCGTTAGATGATATTGTGTTGGCCATTAAACTTTCCAGATAGCTGCCAAGACTGATCCCCTTCACAGTGATGATGGCTTCTTGTGTGAGCACCGTCCTATGGAAGAGCCAGAAGTAAAAGGCTGAGCAGCCCTAAGAGAGGGGAGGCTCCAGCCCACCCTGACCTTGGAGTTCAACATGTCAATTCCAGGGCGAGACCACGTACATTTCAGGGTTCTCCGGATGGGGTGTGTACACCAACCTCTCGTTCACCGACACCAAGTTTGTGAGTGTGATCTTAAAAAAGGAACAATGGCTTTAGGTTCTACTTCTCTTGCATTTCTTCCCAAATCATCTTCCATCCCCAAATCAGCACTTACTGGAGCCAAAACAGAAGAAACATTTAGGCCAAGAAGGCACCACCACATTAAGTCCCGGGAAAACCGTGCCATGGCTGCTGCTCCTGGTGACTGTCACTTGCCCTCTCTCCACACCTCACCAAAACCTGAGTTGGGCCTGGCCTTCAAGAGACAGGTATCCCCACTTTTTGAAAGTTTGCATATTGCACTTTGCTTTTAGGAAAGACCTACATTAGCCCCTGTTTTCGCTAACTGAAAGAAATCCGAAGAGGATCTTTGCTTTTATGAAAAAAGATGAAAAGCAAATAGAGCGTTTGGCATTTGTTTTGCAGTGAGTCCATACAGAGGCAGTGCACACCCCCAAGTAGTGAGAGTGGCCCCACCAAGCTCCTTCCCCAGGAACCACTCAGCATCTTAGTACCACGCCCCATAGCCACAGACTGAGTCTGTGAGTATCTGTGCTTTATCTCCATTTATTTTGTGCATCATTACCAAGATGTGTCCTAAAGTAAACTGCTTCTTCACTTTACATCACTTTGGCTTCCCTAAGGTTTCATAGAAACGCTCTACTTTTGGATAGCGGGGGCCCTATATTTTCAAACTGCCAAACCTTCAGCAGAAAAGGACCAAAATATCCATGGGTTAGCATGCAGGTAAACAAGCAGGAAGCTTGCCACCCACCAGTGGCAGGCTCTGGCTTTGGGACTCTGTGTTCTGGGGGTTCATAGGGCAGAGCCCTGAATCTTCACAGACAGTGACAGCAAGGTTGTATAGGTACTGTCTCTTCCTGCAAACCAAGTAGCCTCCCATGTACATTTTAAATATTGTCCATTAAAACCTTTTTAAAAACTGGAACTCTAGACCACCACTGTCCCACAGAATTTTCTGTAATGTTAGAAATGTCCTATACTGTGCTGTTCATTGTTGAAGCCATTAAACATGCATGGCTAATGAACACTTGAAATGTAGCTAGTGTGACTGTGCTAATTAATTTTTAATTTTACTTAATCCTAATTAATTTAAATGGAAATAGCCACATGTGGCTGCCACATTGGCCAACAGAATTTTATCCTTAGCAAAGAGCCAATCCCAATATAAGACCTTTTTAAAAAAATTGTTTTAAGTGGTCAAAAGCAATATAATCTTCTAGCACTAATAAACTTAAAGCACTTATTTTTTTGCTCATGTAATAATATTTCACTGAACTCCCCTGCCTTGCCTCATTATTCTGGCAAAGTGGTTAGCTGGGAAATCTCTTTCCTTCTATTAAGTGCAAAGGAATCAAAAGAGTCTCATTAGTTACAGTTATTACAGTATACGGAAATATTTAATATTGAAAATTAAACTCAGATTAGGTATTATCATTTTATGTGCAATATTTTTATACCAGGCACTGTATTTTATAAACCTTATTTCTCTTCATGAATCCTCATAACAATACTATGAGATTTGTTCTTTTTTTCAGACGAGGAATATGAGAGAAAAGGTTAACAAGGAACATACTCAGTCATACAACTATTCAGTGATCATTTCAGGACACAGGTTCACAACTGTCCTACTCCATACCCTCTTTCCTTTCCATAAGACCTCACTGTAGCATGAACAATCCTCCTTTACTAAAAACGAAGATCTCATGAAGGACGAAGTGGAATTTCCCAAGTTGAGGAGAGAAAACATAATATGTAAATTGTCAGGAATGGCAGATAGGGGGGACCCCTGCAAGGATCTCTATGACTTCCCACAGAAAGGCTCTCTGGGACAAGGAAGGGAGCCATTGGCAAAGGTCACAGATGGCATGCCAAAAACTGCAAGTAGTTCAGAACCTAATCTTCCAGTACCCAGTGACATGATCCACAGTGAGATTTTTATCAAGTAAACCATGTTCCTAGCCCATGCATTCTCCCCATCATGTTTTATGAATGTGCATTAGGCCAATATAAATATTTTTAATTGAGAGAAGTGAGAGGGAGTGAAGGAGTTAAGTTGCTTTAAAATTACTGCTAAATCCAAAGGAAAAAATAAATAAAATTACTGTTAAAAATCACCTCTGCTATTAGAAGTCAGAATAGCAGTTATCCTGGGCGGGGTGGGAGTCTTGGAAAGGAGCAAGGGGTAGGGGGTGGGGAGGTGCAGCGGCTGGTCACATTCTGTCTCCTGATCCGTCTGCTGGTTACATAGGTGTGTTCATTCTGTCACAATTCATCATTACGTGCATATTTCTATAAATTTATTGTATTGGAATAAAAAAATAAATAAAATACTACTAAATAAGTTCAGCCTATTAAAAATGAATGATCACTTAGACCATAGGTAGGCTGGAAATAAAATTAAGTGAAGCCATTACGCACCATCACCAAGACATACCAAGCACGTTTCTTATCTTAGGCCATGCTTACATTGGTGGAACAAAGTTCCATTTTCTTTTCCACTGGATCCACAACAGAATGTTCTTTGATGTATGTCAAAGTCCTAGTGGTTCCCAAAATCTAAAAAACAAAGCAAAACTAGCCTAATGATGTGTTAAAATTTCATTTTGTAGCATCAAACACAAAATACCATTTCATTTACTAATTCACATATCTACACAGCTGGGGGTGCAGTGATGAACAAGCCCTGTGCAGGAACTGCGGGTTTCTGTTCTAGCAGGTGGGGTGGACACTGAACAAACAAATGAATTCAAATAGTGTTTGACACTAATAAATGTTTTGACAAAAAAGAAAACAGGAGGGGGAGGAGTGCAGGAAAGGCCCCTCTGCCAGCAGTAGAGCCAGGGAGGGAGGGAGGGTACCATGCAGACTTCTAGGGTTGGCAGGAGGGTGAACCATGTGAGGAGGTGGCGGGAGGGCAGCCATCTGTGAGCCAAAGAGAGGCTGAAACAGACCATCCCTGACGGTTCTCAGAGGAAACCACACTGCTGGCATCTTGCTCTCAGACTTCCAGCCTCCAAAATGGAGAGAAAACAAATGTCTGTGACTGAAGCCACCAATCTGATATTTTACTATGGCAGCCTCAGCAAACAGCTCCAACGCTGTGGAGTGATGCAGGAGAGGATCTGGTGGTGGCAAAGGCTAAGGGTGTGGGAGCCATGCCATATGTCAGGTGTGTCAGGACCCATGGAGGTGGGGAGATAAATGATGTTTACAGAGAAACAGATCATCTGTTGGGCTTCCCGGAAATCCAGAGTGGACACTCTAAGGGAAGGCTGTCGTTTGTTTCAGAGGGGTGCCATCTGGAGCAAAGCAGACATAGCCAGGGTGATGCAGCTGGAGTGGGAACGAGGCAGGAAACAGCTGGGTGACGCGGGTGTAGTGGGGTAGGGCAGGTACCAGCAGGGACAGGCAACTTCGGGCTCACCGCTCTCACGAGGCCGGGCAGCCCCCACTCAGTGCTGAGGAGGCGGTGGCTGTGAAGCCGGCCGCCACCATCTACACTGCGCTCCAGCACATCGACTCCCACGACACAGGGGTTCATCGGATTTGGGTACTTCCTCATAGCAGCCTTGATGACCGTGTCCCAAGGGTGGCTGGAGGGAAAATACAATCACCCAGCATAAGCAAGTAATCCCTATGATTTGTAAAGTGTGCCAGAGTGGCACTGGGAGCCAGAGATGCTGTGTGCCACAGTGTGAAATAATAAAAGCTTTTCCTTTTGGTTTTAACGAAAGGTACTGTACATTCAAACAAATATATCTGAGGAGTCTGGCTCCAGACCCAAATCCTGGATTCTGTGATCCATCTGAGCCAACCACAGGCAATCAGAAGGCTTTGCTATCAGGCCCCGCTTGGGGACCTGGGGCACAAACAAGATCTCAGGTCCTGACAGTTACACTCAGCAGGTCTGCGTTCCTAGTCCAGGAACCTCAACACAGAGCCTTCCTCATCACTGAGGGCCTTTGGCAGAGGCACATCCTTTCCTGTGGCCCAGCACTTCCTCCTCCTTTGTTGCCCTCCCTCTAGTCCATAAATAAGTACATGCTTTAGTTTGGGGCTACTGGGTAGTGAGACAATTATTCCTTTCCCCTGCTTGTCACCTGCCCTCCCCCTGCTGTTCCATGGGAGTGAAGAAACACTAGGGAGTTGGCACCACTTTTTTTTTTTTAAAGATTTTATTTATTTATTTTGAGAGAGAGGAAGGGAGGGAGGAAGAGGGAGAGAAACATCGATGTGTGAGGGATACATTGATCAGTTTTCTCTCGCAAGCCCCCACCTGGGGCCTGGCTCACAACCCAGGCATGTGTCCAGACTGGGATTGAATCAGCAACCCTTTGGTTTGCAGGCCAGCACTTAATCCACTGAGCCACACCAGCCAGGGCTGGCACCATTTTTTTACTCCTGCCTACACTTGTTGCAGTGAATAAAGGCTTGGCTGTGACTTAGTTGGGCTTCTTGTCCTAACTGACCATCTCAATACTTGGCAGCCTGACACCATTATAACAGAAAAACACACCTGTCTTATGCATATCGGGAACAGGCTACCGCTTCCAGCTACTGATGTGCTATGAAGAAGCAACTGCTTTGTTTCATCTTCTAAACAGTATATGACTTGAAGAGGCCACATATTTTTCTGGTTATAAAAATAAGTATCTGTGTGGGAGACTCAGAAGGTGTTCCTGTGCTGACCCTGTGGCTTCTCCTGCAGGATGTCATCATTCCTTCTCTGGCCCTGAGCCCTTGAGGTGAAGGGATGGATACCTGTGTCCCCAATTTGTTTCTTGCCATCAGAGATCCCAGGTAACTCTCTACCCCACTGCTTTCCCAAGCTCTGTGCTTATTTAGGCTCAAAACTTCAGACACAAGTCTGGGGGGAGCCAAGTCAGGTGCCATCTTGGCATATTCAGGGTGAACCTTCCCCCCACTGCACTTAATGTCCTAATTCTTCCTTTCTCCAGGATGTGTATGCTCCCAGGAAGCATCTGAGCCCCCTGCAAAGATAAGTATGTCTCAATGACACCATCATTTTTCCAGATGTACCCAAACATGTTTGAACAGCATGTGTAGACACAGCACAGACTCAAGAACTAGACCTATGCACACACATTTACAGATGCATGCACACACACTTTAAAAAATTAAACTGGGATTGTGCTCAATATATGGACTTATCATTTACTTTTTATATTTCAATGATAAACATTTTCTATACCATAAAGCTATTTTCAGAAATATGATTATAAATAGCTGCACAATAGGTCATCCTGTAGATATTTATATTTAACCATTCCCTAATCATAGGTTCTTTCCATTGCTTCCAATTTTACACTGTAAAATAAAGATAGTAGTGAACATTTGTCTACACCAGTCTTTCAACATACCTAATTTTTCCTTAGGTTAAGTTCCTAAAAATGGAGTTACTAAATCAAATATTAAAGATTATGAACATATTAAAGGGTCTTGTTCCATATTTGATCTCTTTTTTAGATAGTATTAACCATTAATCTAGTTTATCCTCATAAAACTCTTGTCCCAGGTCAAAAAGTTGCAGCAGGACCCAGACTAGAACAAGTTCTCCCAACTCCCTACCCTATATTCTTTCCATTACATTCCATGGCCTCCAAATTGTGAAGGCCTGGTCTAGAATCCCCTCTCTTTAACAAAGAAACACTTTTACAAACCATGGAATCATGTCACTAAGTTAATGTGTTCACTGGCTTTAGCATAAAGAGATGAAGAAGCTGATATCTGGTTGATCCAGATGACCCTATAAGACACAGAGAGTGAGACCTTTCTTCTCTGAGGAAGAACTGTCAGGTACAAGGTCAACTCAAGATCTTGGGGAGGGAGAATCTAGAGACACATGAAAGTAGCAAGGGTCCAATTACACAGGCAGGCCTTCTCAACAAAATGATCTGCGAGCCTTGTACGTCAAGTTCCTCGGGGTTGTTCTCATAAAAACCATTACTTTAAGCAGAATAGGCTGTGCTTTCTAAAATTACTTAAAACTATCTAAAGGTTGAGGAAATATTTGCATTAAACGTATCTCCCACATTAATATTTTTTTATTTAGAAATCCTACATTGTTTATCTAAGATTTAAACTAAATACAACTTGCTTAAAATACATAAATAATTCCACTAATTATAGCAGGATGGTCACACAAGTTAATATAGACATTGACAGAACAATGGAGGAAAAGAGTAAACATAGTAACATTTTTTAAGTAACAAAGTTTAAGTACAGAACTCAGTATCACACACATCTTGGTTAAAGAAAACAGCTGACACTCATTCAACTGGCAAGACCCAAAAAGTCTGACAACATCAAGTATTGGAGAGGGTGTGGGAGAGTAGGGAGACAAGACCCACTGGGGATGGAAGCTGGCACGACCCCTGGGAGCGCAGTTTACCAAGAGATGGCAAGAAAGCATGAGCACCTCTCCATCAGCATTCTCAGCTGCCTGGGTTAGGCACACAAGGAACTGATAAGTTTATCCTCAGAAGGAAGTCTGTGGTCACAGCTCACGGTGGCCACGGCAGAGTGGGAACCATCCCCAGGTCAGGAAGCCTCTGTGCCCCTCACTGCAAGGCAGCTACGTGGAGCACAGGGCTGCCGCAGTGGCAGTGGTAGGATTAACTCCCTTCCCATACTGGGCAGTGGGAGGGAATGACCTAGGCCTCTCTCTATGCACAGCAAGGGTGTCAGAAACATGAAGTGGGATAAAATTACAGGATGCCTGGGATTTTCCTAAAATAAACTAGAGGAAGGAATGGTGGGTGGGAAGATATGAAACCAGACTGGCTGCAAGAGGGAGAATGTCAACCAGGAAGATGGTACTGGGCACTCATTGTTCTAGTCTCCACTTTTTAAAAAAAAATCCTCACCCAAGAATATCTTTATTGATTTGAGAGGGAGAGAGAAACATTGATGTGAGAGAAACATCAATCAGCTGCCTTCCATACACCCCCAACCAGGGACAGAACCCACAACATAGGTATCTGCCCTTACAGGGGATCAAACCCTCAAACTTTTGGTGCATAGGATGATGCTCTGACCAACTAAGCCACCTTGGCCAGGGCATTCTAGTCTCCACTTTTTCATACTTTTAATAGCAAGTAAAAAAAAAAAAAAAAGGATGAAGGCAGCCACAAACAAGGTAAAGTGCTCCTGCAACCTACCCAAAGCAACTCTAGCCTTGGTTCAGAGGTTCTGAGTGTGGTCCATACACCCAGAGGCTCCGACACCCTTTCAGAAGGTCTGCAAGGTCAAAACTATTTCACAATGCTACTAAGACACTATTTGTCTTTTTCACCCTACTGACATTTATGCTTCAAAAGCAGGACCAAGTAAAACTGCTGGCCTCTCCCCACGAATTAAAGCCAGGGACCCAAACCACACTCATGGTCACTGCTCACTGATGTGAACTCAGGAAAACGATCCCAGTGTTTCTTAAGACTATCCATGATGATGCTCTGACCAGTGTAGCTCAGTTGATTAGGTGTTGTCCCACAAAGCAAAGGGTCACAGGTTTGATTCCTGGTTGGGGCACATATTAGGTTGCAGGTTCGGTTCCTGGTCGGAAAATGTGGGAGAGCAGGCCGGTGGATGTTCCTCTCTCACATCGCTATTTCTCCCCCTCCCTTTCTCCCTTCCTTCCCCTTTCTCTAAAAATAAATACATAAAATATTTAAAAATAAAAAGACTATTCATGATTAAAGAGTAAAATTACTCAAGATTCCCTGAATCCTTTTCATTAATTTTGACCACATGACAGCTAAGGCCCAAACTGGGATTAGATACCCCACTATGCTTGGCCCTAAA
This sequence comes from Furipterus horrens, assembly GCF_987537825.1. Taxonomy (NCBI): domain Eukaryota; kingdom Metazoa; phylum Chordata; class Mammalia; order Chiroptera; family Furipteridae; genus Furipterus; species Furipterus horrens. The sequence continues at coordinate 54,423,637 of NW_028327178.1, read as the reverse complement.
TCTAAACAATTTATATAACAAAATTATTCACCAGCATACTACTAGCTACAGACTAAAACTCAAAGGATTTGATGGTGCTTTATATCTCTCTAGAAGTCTGTTCTGTAACCAATAAACCCCAATAAACCTCAATAAACCTCACCAACCTTTGTCAATTCAGCCTATATACCACCATCTTCAGCAACCCCTAAAAAGGAATTATAGTAGGCTCAAATATAAGACATATAAGGTCATACGAAGAACACATGGAGTGCTTCTGCTGTGCACAGAGGTCTAAAGAGGCCGGGGAAGTGCTGAGCAGCTGTTTGGGTGGTGGGTCCAGCTGTCTGCTTCTTTCCATGCCCATTACTTCTACTTGAAACAACTCAGGGACAAACTTTGGTTATTTAGTCTAGAGTATCTGGCAGATATTTTCTCAAAAATTAATAAAATAAGCCCGTAATTTTAAGGAAAACAACTGATAGTATTTGTTGCAAAAGATAAAATTTGAGTTTCAAGTGAAAGTTGGAATTTTCAAAAACTTGTATCTACTCCCATGACCTGATAACTGCCCCATACTATAACCAGGTAAACCCATATATTTCAAATGCCCAGTGCAAATTGCCACAGATCATACACCAGCGAAAAGACTCATTCAAAGCACAGGACAGGCCAATTACTCCAGTCATTATGATTTCAGATTTTACACTGTACCTACCTTGAGAAACTATCACTTATTTTGTTGTAGTAGCAAAAAGTAGCTGCAAATACTTTTTAAAACTATTAAAATATTCCTATGTTTTCCAACAGGGTTTTAGTCACACACTGTGTGAGGTTAGGTTTTATTCACATACTTCAACCGAAACAACAGATTGTAAAACACTGAATGCAGAAGCAGATGAGTATCAAGCTATCTTCTATTAAGCCAGACAGACACTATAGAAATGAGCAAAAACCAACAAACATACACACACACAGAGAGAGAAATAATATCACTCTTCTTATTTGGGGGGTTTGAAAATATAGGGTTTTTTAATAATAAAAGTGTTAATTATGTTAATATAATGGGGTTATTGTTAATTTTAATGAATTAAATATGATTTAATTTCCCAGTTTTAATTTCTAATATGGAAAATGTGGATAGCTATAATTCACATAAAATAACTGTTTGGGGTCCCCAATATTTTCTAAGAGTATAAAGAAGTCCTGGGCCTGAAGAGTCTGAGAATTACTGGACTAAATAGGTCCTCAATTAGGTGAACCAGAAATATATATACAAGTGGTCACTGAAGTATGATGTAAAATAAGGCAGAAAACTTAATGTCCTCTCAATAAGAGAAAGGATAAATTGTAACATTCATACAATGGAATATTATATAGTTATGATATATATATAATATATATATATAATGTGTGTGTATATATATATATATATATATATACACACACACACCACACACACATCTCAAAGCCATACTATTGAGAGGAAAGGGAAATTGGCAAAAGATCTGTACAAGAGGATGTCATTGATTTCTGCTTTAAAACAAACACAAGCACACATAAATGTAGTCAAATGGAATATATACCTTCTGAGGAATACCTACATATTCATAATCTTCTCTGTCTGTGGGGAGAGAGGGGGACTACTGCACTGGGGAGGTGCTTCAACTCGTATCTGTAATGTTAAATTTTCTTATTTAAAAAATAAAAAAGAAGCAAATACCTACAACCTAGATTACTCTATCCAGCAAAACTATCATTTAGAATGCAAGGGCAGATAAAGTGCTTCCCACACAAGGTAAAGTTAAAGGAACTCATCATCACCAAGCCATTAATACATGAAAGGTTAAAGGGACTTATTTAAGAAAAAGATCAAAACTATGAACATTAAAATGACAACAAATTCACAACTATCAACAAATGAATCTAAAAAACAAAACCAAAAACAAACCAAGCAAACAACCAGAACAGGAACAAAATAATAGGTATGGGGATCATTTGGAGTGTTATCAGCTGGGAGGGAGAAGGGGGAGAATGAGGGAAATGGTGCAGGGATAAGAAGCATAATTGGTAGGAACAAAATAGCTGGGGGACTGGGGGTGGGGGGAGCGAGGGAATATTAAGAATGGTATAGGCAACTTCCTACCAAGATGGAGCCCTAGACAGACACGTTGCATCTCTCTTCACAACTAAGAAGGAATATAACTACCTCAAAACTAGAGACAACCAGAAGTTCCAGAAAACCAAGCTGCATGGAAGTCCAACAAACAAAGATATAAAGAAGAAATACTCATCCAGACAGGTAGGAGGACGGAGCCAGAGCAGAGAGGACACAGTATGGCGGTGGCAGCGGCGGCAGGGGCAGGCTGGCGGAAAGCAAAGTCACACACTTAAAAAAGTCAAGAGGGACACCTGGGGAGCACTCCCAGCACCAGACCAGACTGCACAGCTCACAGTTCCAACTCCAGGGACAATAATGCCTCATTGCTTCTGACTGTGCAAACCAGTGGGGGTTGGGGCAGAGGAAGAAACTGCTGGTCTCTCAGCAGAGTTTACTTGTTTAAAGGGTTCCCACAATCCTAGAATGTCTGCAAACCCACCCACTCTGGGAACAACAGCCAGGGCAACATCTAGAGAGGTGCCAGGCTCATACAGAAGTGGGAGAAGTGCCTGGAAAAGGGACAAGTGCTGAGCAAGTGGCATTGTTTCCTCTCTGACCCCTTACCCACACACAGCACCACAACATAGTGAAATAGGTCACCCTGTACTGATGAATACCTAAGGCTCTGCCCCTTATAACATAACAGGAGTGGCAACTCCATCTAAGACACAGAGGCAAACAAACCCAGGAACCTGTAAAGATGAGGAGACAGAGAAGTATGGCCCAAAGGGGGTAATGGATCAAGGCTCCAGTGGGAGAACTAAGCACGGAGGAGATAGTCAACCTAACAGATGTAGAGTACAGAACACTAGTGATGAAGATGCTCACAGGCTTGAAAGATTTGCTTAAGTACGGCAAACGCATAAGGGAAGAAGTGAAGGCTGTGCTAAATGAAAGGAAGGAAAATCCACACAAAACCAATGGTGAAGGAAAGGAAACCGGGGTTCAGATCAATAATTCGGAACATCTCGTCGTCGGCAGCCGTCCGTCTCAAGAGACGATGGTGTAGCTTCTTAAGAGTCTATCTGCACTGCCGAGAATGGCTGTGCAGTCCAACTCGGGAGTGACACGGTATCTGTCTCCTCCCGTGTTGAATCGACATCTTGTGATGACGCTGGAGTGTCCTCTCCAGTGAAGCTGAAGCTACAGAGCCTGGGCAGGGTGATATGGAGGGTCTGCTGTTGCCCATGCAGCAGACCCCCCCTCTCTTCGCAGCTGAAGGGTCCAAGGGAAAGACGGAGTCAGTACAGCTTGGCTTCAGGTGCGCCGCAGGAGTTGCCGGTGTTGACAACAACGTCAAACCGCCTTAGGGACTCCGGCTCCAGATTTTCTGTCGGGGTTTACTCCCTTAGCCTTTCCCCTGAAGAGGTATGCCGCAAGGCAGCGGAGGTTTTTTGGAGTCAGAGTTTTCCTTCTCTGATGTGCCCTGACTGGAAGATCGAACCAGTGACACTTAGCTCGCAAGGCCGACGCTCAATCCACTGAGCCAAACCAGCCAGGGCATGTGGTATATTACACTTATTGATTTGTGAATATTAAACCATCCTTGAATCCCTGGGATAAGTCCCACTTGTTCGTGATATAGGACTTTGTAATGTGTTCAGGATTTTAGCATCTATGTTCATCAGCAACATTGGCCTGTAGCTTTCCTTCCTGCTGTCCCCTTACCTGGCTTCGGAACTAGGGCAACACTGGCTTCATAGAAAGAGCCTGGGAATCCCCCCTCTTCCTGGATCCCCTGGAATGTTTAAGGATAGGCATTAGTTCTTCCGTAAATGCTTTGCAAAATTCGCCTGTAAAGCCATCCGGTCCAGGGCTTCCGTGTGCCAGGGGTTCTTTGATTACTGCCCCAATTTCATTAGTTGTCACTGGTCTATCCAGGCCCTCCGCTTCTTTCTGATTCAGCTTTGGAAGATTGTATGTTTCCAGAAATTGATCCATTTCATCAAGGTTGTCAAATTTCTTGCCATACAGTTGTTTCCAGTAATTTCTTACAATGCTTTGCAGTTCTATGGTTGTGATTTCTCCTCTTTCACCTCTGGTCTTGTTTATCTGGGTCCTCCTTTCCTCTGGATGAGCCTGGCTAAACGCTTGTCAATTTTATTCTTTCAAAGAACCAACTCCTGGCCCTATTGGTCCCTTGAATTGTTTGTTTGGTCTCTATGTCGTTCAATTCTGCTCTGATCTTGATTTCCTTCCTTCTACTCACTCTGAGCTTTGTCCGTTGTTTTATTCTAGTTCTTGTAGCTGTAGGGTTAGGCTTTTTATTTGAGATTCTTCTATCCTTTTCAGGTAGGTCTGCATTGCTATGAACTTTCCTCTCAGGACCGCTTCCGCTGTGTCCCATAGGTTCTGGGCTGTTGGTATTCATTATCATTTGTTTCCAGAAACTTCTTGACTCATTCCCTAAAGGCATTGTTAACCCATTTATCATTCAATAGCATGTTATTCATTCTCCATGAGTTTGAATGTGTTTGAGTTTTCTCCTTGATGTTGATTTCCATTTTCAAGTCATTGTGATCTGAGAAGATGCTTAATATAATCTCAACTTTCTTGAATTCGTTGAGGCTTTTTTTGTGTCCTGCCATGTGGTCTATCTTAAAAAATGTTCTATGTGCACTTGAACAGAATGTATATTTTGCTTCTTGGGGGAGAAAAGCTCTATATCTACCAATTAAGTCCATTTGATCCAGAGTGTTGTTCGGAACATAAGGAAGAATAAAACAGTCAACCAGTACAGAATGAGGAAACAAGAATAGAAAAAAATTAGGAGAGTCTTATGAACCTCTGGGACAACTTTAAATATGCCAACATCTGAACCATAGGGATGCCAGAAGGATAATAGGAAGAGCAAGAAATTGAAAACTTATATGAAAAAATAATGAAGGAAAACTCCCCAAATTTGGCAAAGGAAGTAGACATACAAGTCCAGGAAGCACAGAGAGTCCCAAACAAGCTAGACCCAAAAAGGACCACACCAAGGCATATCATAATTAAAATGCCAAAGGTTCAAGATAAAGAGAATCTTAAAAGCAGCAAGAGAAAAGCAGAGAGTTACCTACAAAGGGATGCCTATAAGACTATCAGCTGATTTCTCAAAAGAAACTTTGCAGGCAAGAAGGGACTGGCAAGAAGTATTCAAGGTGATGAAAAGCAAAGACTTACAACCAAGACTACTCTACCCAGCAAAGCTATAATTCAGAATGAAAGGGCAGATAAAGTGCTTCCCAGAACAGATAAAGCTAAAGGAGTTCATCATCACCAAGCCATTATTATATGAAATGTCAAAGGGAGTAATTAAGAAAAAGATCAAATTATGAATATTAAAATGACAACAAACTCTCAACTATCAACAACTGAATCTAAAAAATAAAAACAAAATCCAACTAAGCAAACAGAATAGGAACACAATAATAGGTATGGGGATCATTTAGAGGGTTATCAGCTGGGAGGGGGCAGGGGGAGAAATGGGGAAGTGGTGCAGGGATTAAGAAACATAATTGGTTGGTACAAAATAGACAGGGGGAAGTTAAGAATAACATGGGAAAGGATGAAGCCAAAGAACTTATATGCATGACCCATGGACATGAACTAAAGGGGTGGGATTGCTGGAGGGAACAGGGCTGTTGGGCAGAGGGGAGCAAAGGGGAAAAGAATTGCAACTACTGTAACAACATAATCAGTAAAATACACTTAAAAAAATCATAGGACTTAAAAGAAGGAACTCCTACCTTTATTGCAGCATGGATGGAATTTGACAGTATTATGCTGATTGAAATAAGCCAGGCAGGGAAAGACAAATATCATATGATCTCACCTAATATGGGAAACTAATGAACAAAACAAACAAATGAGCAAAACAGAACCAGAGGCATGTAAACAAGAAACAGACTAACAGTGACAAGAGGGGAGTGGGGAGGGGGAAAAGAGGGGAAAGAGGGGAAGGGCCTAATTAAGGAACAAGTATAAATGACCCATTGACATGGACAACAGGGTGGGGATTGGCTGTGGGAGAGGGGGGAGGTGGGTAGAGCAGGGGAGATCAAAGGGTGGAAAATGGGACAACTATAATAGAAAAACAATAATAATTTTTTTAAAAGAAAAAAAAAGAATGGTATAGGTAAGAAAGAAGCCAAAGAACTTACACACACGACCCATGGACATGAAATAAGGTGGGGTTGGATAGCTGGAAGAATGGATGGAGGGGAAAAAAGGGGCAAAAATTGGGAAAACTGTAACAGCATAATCAATCAATATACTTTTTAAAAAATGGTGAGGACAGGGGCACTCTTTTCCCTGCTTCTGACTAGAAAGTAAGTTTGCTTTAGAGAGTCATCTTTTCCACAGCCCTTAGTTCCCTGAGATAGACATTATCTACTAGAGAGAGACCTTTCCTGGTAGTTGTTGGAATTCACAGAGTATGAGATCTGTCCAGAAAGTAACCAACCATATAATATGAACAATAAGAGACATTTATTGAAGAACATAAAGATACAAGAAACATTGTACATAAGACAATGATGCGTCATTCCCCTCAAAGCAGGCACCTTGGGACCTCACACAGTTCTCTCAATCGTCATCAGCTGCCATCAATCATCTGAAATCTCTTCCCCTTCAAAGGTGATTTTAGTTTTGGGAAAAGCCAGAAGTCACAGGGCACCAAATCTGGGCTGTAGAGATGCTGAGTCACCTGGGTGATCTGATATTTCACCAAAAAACTGCACAAGATGTGATGCCTGAGTGGGCGCGTTGTCATGATGAAGCTGCAATCACCAGTTGCCCACAGCTGCGACCTCTTGAATCATCCGAATAGTTTCTGTGGAAGAATGTTCAAGCTTAACGCAAAATTTGATGCAGATTCATCACTCTACTTGATCAGTCATTTTAAATGCGAAGTCCACACAGTACACATGCTCACTCAATGGCGTCTCCTGCCCCCACTGACTAGTACAGTGAAGTTGTCATTGTTCATGCATGCACACTCTCCTTGACCACCAGGTTACACAAATGTCACAAAAACCATTTGCGTTATATTAACAATGGCTGGACTTTTTCTGGACAGACCTCTACTTGTATTTGCTGTTCCTGAAGATTTTATAGGTCTACCTGAAACCTAATCAGTGCTGTGAGGACAAAATTTATAAACCTGTTAACTTTTAAATGCCCCTTTCTATATTTATTTATTTCAGTTCTATATTTTTAATTACTATTTAGGCAATCTGAAACCCGGTCTAGGTAACACACATTAATTCAGATGGCTTTCTCAAAGGATTCTCCATTTCTGTAGGTGAGTTTATATTGCTCTCTGCCATGCCTAATTTCCAGTCCCTGGGGTTTCTTTGGGATGTGGACAAAAGAAGAAATCTTGATATGATCAAAAGTTTTTGTGCCTCATTATTTCTTGCCTTTCCAGAGCAAATGTATTAATTTTTGATCAAGTATTCATCAGACAGTATAACACATATATCAAAGAAAGAAGTAGAGAAAGAAAAGACCTATAATCCTCAAACTAAAAAAAAATCAGAAATTTTAAAGGATTTAGCAAGGGGAGAACTCCACAGTAAACCCAGCCAAAAAGCTGGGCTTCCCATTGTGTGCTGTGCCACTGCACATTACTGCATCACTGGCAAACCATCAGCCCCAGGGGCCTACCCGACATTGTCCTCAGCCAGCTGCATTCCATGTTTGTCAGTTTTCATTATGTCCTTTTGCTTAACTTCAAAAATCAATGGCAGGGATCAGCGCCTAGTCCACAGCAGCCTGGGGGCTGACTGAAATGCCATTAGCAGGTAGCCACCCTCATTTTGAAATGGCATCTGATCTCCATGAGATACATCAGCCCCTCACAGAGCACCTACTATGTGCCAGGCACCGGTAGCATGCCAGGGATATAAAATGAGTGAAGTACTGATACAGGCAACCACAGGGATGAACCTCAAAAAAAATGATGCGAAGTGAAAGAAGGCAGACACAAAAGACCACATGTTTTATGATTCAGTTTATATGAAATGTCTAGAAAAGGCAAATCTATAGAAACAGAAAGCAGACTAGCAGTTGCCTGGGACAAGAGATAGTAGTGGAGAGTGACTGCAAATGGACAAGTGGGGTCTTTGTAGGATGATGGACATGTTTTAAAACTGATCTACGGTGTTAGTTGTACAACTCCAAATATACTAAAAATTGTTGAATTGTACACTTTTAATTTGTGAATTTTATCAAGTGACTTTTCACAGCTGACATTCACTGCTGCTTGTCAACCAACATTTTATGAACTTCTAGGGCAGTTCTTGTCAACTATTCCATGAGAAAATTGCCCCACTGCCCAGGCCTGTACAGTTTGCAATGACTTACTTCTCCCCTCTGCAATTAGATGGTACCAGTTTAGTCCCACCCTTGGGAGAACTGAGAGAAGAATCTCTGGAGCAATTCTCACTGAGGCTTTCACTGGGTCTCTCAAGAAACCCCAGTTGAGAAAGTCTGTGCAGGCTGTGCAAATATTAACACTAAAATCAAATCCTATCAAGTCTAAAGATTTCATTAAAAATAATTTGGAGGTTTTAACCTCTTGATAAATTTTTATCATAATTTTACATAATAAAAGGTCTTGGATGACAATTCCATTTCATGCAGTTTTAATTGTTTTTAATTTATTTTTAAATAATAGTTGACTTTTTAAAAAATATTTTTGTAAGTGGGGCTGAGGTATTCAAAAATCTTTATTCCTTTAAAAATATTAAAGAATAATTTCAGTGTCACAAGTGACTTAAGACAAAGATACCACTTAGGTCACAAGGGCACTTTTAAACAGCTCCCAGTTTTCCATGCTAGCTTGGAGACCTTCCAAGCCCACAAGTGCATTCCATGCCACAATCCCCACGTGCCTTCTCCCTATCTGGCTTCCTCCCGAGCTCCTGGGCCTCTGTGAACCATTCATTTATAAAACAGGCTTAATGTTTGTGATCAGCTGCACTGCGTAATCTCAGCAAAAGACCAGACCGCTCTCCAGGCCTCCGCTCTCCTTAGGACCCCGCGCCCCTTAACCCAAATAAGAACAGAATGTAAACGAGATCAGGCCTGGCTGGGCTGAGGAGTACGCACTGTCGCCTTGCCAGGTCCCGTCCCAGCAACGTCTACCCCACCAGGAGCGCCACGCTGAGAAGGGTGCTCCCGACCCCAGCCTTCCAATCGTACAAGGCGAGCTGAGGTTCATCCGCCGGTCCGCCCTCCTTGGTCCCGGAAAGGAGAGGCCAATCCCCTCCCCAGCGCTTCAGTAATCCCGCCACGGACTCCAGCGGTCAGGCGGCGCCTCCACGGAAGCGCACAGTACCACTTCGCCGTCTCGCTACCAGACTACGCCCCTCAAAGGGACAGACAGCCTGAGCATCTTTTTAGGCGGCCGAGGCTGCGATCCGGGAATGGTTAATGCCAGGCTGGCCCTTCTAGGCCTCCCGCAGCGGCGAGGGGGCAGGAGCCGGAGCCACCCGGGACCCCACGGTGGCCCGTAGCCGAACCTCACCCGAACACGTGCTCCGAGCTCCAGATCTTCATCGCCGCCGGACGCCGACCTCAGGGCGCGGGCTCCCAGCTCCCGACTCTGAGCTCCCGGTTGCCCCACTCGACGCCGTGCGTGGGCGAGGCCTAGGCGGGATAGGACGCGACGAGGGCAGGGAGCTCTCGGTTGCCACCAGCTGGTGTGTCAGGTGACCCTGCGAGCTGCGGCGGCTAAAAATAGGAATGCGGGATGCGGCAGTCCTGGCTGACTAAGGATCTGCACCGCAGGGAGGCTAGCAGACAGCACCCACCACAAATGCGGGGACGCGGGTGGCAGCTAATCCTTATAGTCCAAGTTGTGCGTTTTCTTACGAAGCCCTTTCCAGCCAGGCGTTTTTCTACTGTTGAGAAACATAAAGAAAAATAAAACTGCCCGCCCAAAAACCTTTCCGTAGTAGAAGAAAAAAATAATACAGTATTGAATAAGCATTAACCCAGAATGCGGTAGGCTTCACAGACAGTCTGCTAAAGAAACTGCAAAGACAGCAAGAAACCTCACTTTTTTACAGACTCAAACATGTGCAACCCGTCACATTCACGTTCTCAGATGAGAGGACTTGACAGCGCCGTTTGTCACCCGGAGTTCATCCTAAATTCACCCAGCAATTGGAGCGGCCATTTGTGTTTGCTAATTCATCTAAAGGGGAAAGAAGTTTCTAATGTTGATACAGGAAGCAGGTTTGCAACTTGGAGCCAGGTGCTGCCTGAAAGTTAGGCTAATATTTCAAATTGATGGCTCCCAGGACCTTGAGAAAAAAACACTCCTGGGTTGTAATGGCCCAGTTAGCTTTTAAAAGCATTTATATACACCTCAAAAAGACAAAGAACTTATAATTACAAGTTTTCTAGAGTAAAAGCTCTGAGAAAAGGGAAAGGAAGGGCTCTTTCCCTTTGCACCAGGGAAAAATCAACTTTTTCTTTCCAGAGTTGTGTTAATCCTGCACCACCAGAAACAAAGTTCACTTGCAAAGAAGCCAGATGCTTGTTTTGAGAAGAGGGTGGTCCTCTGCAGGATGAGGTGGGGCATGGGGACATGAGGGCCGGAACTGCATTGAGCTTGCTACCGAATCCAGCACCTAGCCCAGCTCCAGCATCGAGTGGGCAGGAGGAGCCTATATTTGTGATGAGACAGTGAAGTGGAAAGTGCACCAGCATCAGCCAGAAAACTTGGATTAGGATCCTGGCTCCACCATCAACTCACACCTAGGGCTTCACCTCACAGTCACCTTCTCAAGTAGTGCTACTCTCCCTGTTTTATAAATGAGCCAATGGGGGTTCTGGGAAGTGTAAACGTCTTCTCTGATCACATTCTGAAGGACAGAGCTGAGATGAGGAGCCAAGTTTGCAACATTCCGTCTCAAAACATGTATGCTGACTCACAGTTGTTATAACCAGGCCAGTTGTGGAACACTTCCTATACTCTAGGCACTGAGCTAGGCACTGTTAGTTTGGTTTTTTAATCATTTTCCACAAATACATATTGAGCACAAGGCTGAAGAAATTGGGTTGTTGGTGAGAGTGGACATCGTAGGTGAGACAGCTGGTGTAACTGATTCCAGGTCTGAGAGGGTTGAGCTGCTGAACTTGCTCTTCTTGCTGTGTGGGAAACTAAGACCCTCACAAGTAGTGCCCCGGTACAGAGGCACAGGGTTTAGTGGTGGAACTGGGGGCCTGAGAACTGGGATGAAATGAGGACCACCTGTAGTCTCTAGACTATTACAGCAGTCTCACCACTACCTGCACTTGTCTGGCTTTCAAACTGACTTTGCACACAGCTATTAGTTTGTTACAGAGTGGGGTCCCCCAAAATCCCCAGAGCCTGTGTTTTGGGAGTGGGGGAAGACAGCAGGTTTCAAGATGTCTTTGCATATCTATGGCTGGTAACTAGTGTCTTAGTTATGCAAATGGTTTGGTTCTTCCAAGGCCCCAAGGAGATGGGAGGGGTTTTGACCATGGAATGGTGAGGAAAGAGAATACAGGGTGCGCAAGGTTCTGTGAATGGTCAGAACTGGTTACTCTGCCCACTGTGTCAAAGGGGTTTAAAAATAAGGTGGCAGCCATATTTGCAGAGAGTAGAGAACCACACAATTTACTGAGAGTAGAGAGTTCCATGCAGTTTTCAAGGAGGTAGAAGAAGAAATCCATGTGGCTTTGAAAGGGCAGAGAGAGAACCATGCATGACCCAGGTCAACACGGCACATGTTTTCCTGGACAGTTAGATGGAGGCTGATGACATCACACCCCAGATCCTGAAGGAGACAGCTGACAGATAAGGGATGGGGAACTTCTGGGCATGTTTTTGACTTCTAGCCTTTTGGGGAGCAAGGGAAGTGCTGGGTCCCGTGGGAGAACAAGGCTCTGACAGGAAGTGCTCACTGCCCTCCCCAGGTTGGAATATTGTAAAGACTTGTTTTCCTCAACACTAGTTGTTGGGTTTTACACCACGGCGCCATGTGAAAGAACCCTCTTTCTCTCTGTAACAAGTTCTCATCCACAAGCCCAGCTCAGGTGTCATCACATCTGTGCGGGTCCCCCTTTGTAATTGCATCACAGCTTTTACACCCCTCCTTCCAAGACTGACCACAACATATTATGATCATCTGCTTCTTTTACTGCCTCTCCCAACAGAATAAAAACCTCTTGATGTCGGGAACTAGGTTATCATTATTCTTAGTATTTCCAGAATCAGAAATATAGCAGGTGCCCAGTAAATAAATTTGTTGAATAAATAAATGAAAGCTACATCCCTACCTGAAGTCCTATGCTGATCTCTTCTTTTTTGGTCCAAGTCCACCCTCTCACAGCCTCACCTCACTAAGCTCGCTGCTGGTCCAGGAACAGCAGCTGCTGCTTTGCCTCATAGCTTATTAGAAGTAGAAGCCCCAGGCCCATCTCAGCCCCAGCACACAGCATCTCAGGGTGGGGGTAAGCTTTGTGGTTTCATAAGATTTTCCAGGGGCTCTAATGCTAACACAGACCCACTGTCAATGCCCCTAGCCTGACTAGGCAAGGTGCTTCCTTGTCAGCTTTCCAACATTCACTCATACTGTTTCTTCCAGCCAGGATGCACTCTTCCATGCTTGCTATGGAAGCATATTCCAAATAAAAAGATCAGAATATGAAAAATCCCAGAAGTATGAGGAAGTACAGTGCTATTAGGGGGCTGCAAGTCACCTGGGTGGCTGGATTGTGGGATCTCAGAAAGAAGTGGCAGGAGGTGAAGCTAGAAAGTTAGGCAAGAGCCATGTCGAGAAGGGTCTTATACTTCAATACGAAGAGTTCAGATTTTATCTCAAAGAAAATGGAGTTTTGATGGGTTCTGGTGTTTGAGGTTTCTCAGGCAAAAGTGTTCAAAACACCAGCAAAATCCAGGATGTACACTTGGCTGACCACAGGGCCTGAAGTGAAATGGAGATAAAGGTGCTACATGATGTTATTCCCAAGAGCCTTGTCTTCCCCAATTCCGTATTAAGTGCTGCCTTGATGCCATGGTGTCTTTCTGCATCATAGCACCTACTGGTGTGTACCACAAGTGTGTGCCCATGTCCCCAAGGAGGCATCTTGGGGAGAGGAAGCCATGAGCTTTTCATCTTTCTATTCCTGGTACCTGGGATGTACATAGTAAGGGTTTAACATATTCATTCGCGGAGCAAGTAGAAGGGACCTGCGCCAACCACCTTTTGGGAAGATAACGGGACAGTAGTGTGGAGAGGTAGGACATCCATCCCAAACTTGGCTGGATATTGAAATTATCTAAGGAGATTTGGAAGGTACCTGGAATCTACTAGGGTTTTTTATTGAATTGAAATACTGGGTAGCCTGGGTGTCAAGAGCCTGAAAAGCTCCCCCAGGTGATTCTAATGTGCATCAGAGATCAAAAACTATGAAGTGGAACGAGTGAAAGCCTGTGGGGAGACTAGTCTAGAAACTGCTGCCCCGGCACAGGGGAGAGATGAGCACGTGGACAGTGCGGTGGGGATGAGACTTGCAAAAACTTAAAGCCCTTATTTATAATCAACTGGCTTTAGGGGAGAAGGTAAAAAAGAACTTCCCACACTCCTTCCTTCTTATCCTGTCACAAAACTACTTCTCTATCATCCCGTCTCTTACTGAGGACCTGGCAGCTTGGCTCACAGGGTCCCTCTCCATCCCCACTGCTTATCATTTCAACATCTATGTGGATGATTCATCCAGAAACCCAAGCATCTGATTCCTGCACCTTCCTGACTTTAGTTACCTTCATCCTCATTTCACTTCAGCCACCCACTGCCGCCAATCTTGTGCATGTTTTTTTAATTTCACCTCACACATTTTATGCTCTGATTTCCCTCTACAGAGACCCTCTAGCTCCCCAACAGAATGATGACTTTGTTTAGATGCCACCTCTCTCACATCAGTAAGTGCCTCAGGGAAGGTTCGCCCACTTGCTTCAGGGCTGGTGACCCAGCACTGGCCAAGGCGCAGTAGAGAGCCTGCTGTGAGGTTGCCAGGAGAAAGCTCTTTGCTTCAAAGAGCAAGCCAACTCTTCCATGCTTCAGCTCCAGGTGCTGGTGTGGCCACCTTGCTACCAGGAGGATGAAATCAGCACCAAGATCGAACGTGTAAAGAAATGGTCCTCAAAGATGTTACTGAACCTCTTCTCAGCAGCCTGAAACCCTCCTTAGACAGGACTTGCAGTTATGTCATAATAACTGTCCTTATTGTGTCATGCCATTTAAATTCACATTCTAGCCCAAAGCCCCTAACCAATACACCTGCCCTCCGAGCACAGTCACCAACCACTTACTATGACCCTGAGCAACTTGCCTAACTGCTCTAAGACTCAGTCTCTTCATCTGTAGAATGGCTGAGTGGACCACAAATGGTTGTTGCCTAGCATGGTGTCAGATACATAGCAAGTATTCAGTACACTGTAGCTATTTTCCAATCTAAACCCTGGCCAACTGCCTTTCTGCCCTCCAGTCTCAGTTGACCACCCCACTCTTCTCCTTGGTCCCCTCTCCCCAGGCACCTGTTTTATTGGTCTTCCCTTCTATTGTTTTTATTTCTTCCACCCATTGGTCATTTCACCCCACATTCCACCTCTAATTATAAATATGGTCAAGTCTTCTCAAGTTCCCCTTGTAGAGGAACTCATTCAGAGATGCAAAATATCTCCAGCAGTAAAGGCATCTGGAAAAGTTTGGACTCTCTGTGACTGTTTAACTCTCTGTAGCCTCAGGTTTAGCTGACTACCCAGAAAGCTGGAATGCCCCCCAAAGATAAATGTCAGGCTCCAGGAAGGATACTAACGAATGTATAGAGTGTGGAAAACTGTCTGATGTTATCTGTTAACTTAGGAATGCATTGTCCTTTCTGGTGGTCTACATGACTACCCACCACATGGTTTTACTATTAACCCTCCTATAAAAAGGAGACCCTGTCCTGGGAGACCCTGTCCTGGTGTGGGGGGTGGTATTTCTGGCCAGCCACCGCTTGAAATAAGCAGCTGCTTTGCTCACGTATGTCAGTTTCTTCTAATAAAGCTCTTTTTAATTTGAAAAGGCCACGTGTCAGTTCTTTGGAATCAATTCTAAATTTAGACTTTTGGGGCTTTCCCCCAACAACCTGTATGTGAATCTTTAGAGGAGCCTGAGAACCTCAGCTGTTCCATCCATCTGTACCCCTGCTCATCCCAAATAAATCAAGTGGGTTGATTTTTTCTTCCTTGGGTTTTGCAGACAATAAAGGAGTAATCCTCAACCACCCGCCACTTAAATAGGCAAAGATTTATTATTTTAAATGAAATGTTAGATGAGACAATGTTCTTGTTCCTTGGGAATCCTTGAGCAGAGATGGGGTCAGCTCACGCTGTGCTGGGCAGATCTGCATGCATCCCAGGCCGATTACCAGGCACTCAGCAGTATGACCGTGAACTCTGAGGAGCAGCCAAGACAGACACTCGCAGTCAAGTGTGCTCACAGCCAGGTAACACATAAATCTTATTCAGTGACACCCAGTAGTTTCTTTGCTGTTTCAGGAGAACTAGGAAGATGCCAGTCACAGCGTGACTGGCCATGTATTCGTTGGTTAAACCAAGCACAGGATCCAGTTGTTTCTCCAATAGCTTTCAGGAAAAGATGGGATGATAAAGACGGCCATTGGCTAAATCTCTCACAGCAAGGCAACTCTGGATGGGTTCTTGTCACAGCAAATGCGGGAACCGAAGGAAAGATTACCAAGGAATGGAGAATTCAGGAGCGAAAGTCATTCCTAACCTTTATCTTTGACTGACATGCTTCTTTTGCATTTGTTTGGCTTGAGAACCAGGATCATTTTGTGCATTTCAGAAGTATCAAGGGAAAGGATGGATTAGGCATGCCATCCTAGAAGTTGGTGGTAGTAAATGCCAAACCTATGTGTGTGAAACATTGGAAAGATATTTTTGGCTCCTATATCCCCCTATAAGCACTCTGTAGTTATTCTTGCCACTTCTTATCTAAACCTTTCAAAGGGAGAGTCCACGTTTGCTCTCTCCACTTTTTTTTACCCCTTATCTATTCCACAACATGCTGTGATGGGCTCCTGAAACTTCTCTCATTAGGATCATCAGTAAACCATGCCATTTTCCAGCCCAATGGGTACCGTCAGTTCCTTTCTTTCTAGACCTCTCTACTGCACTCGAACTACTGAGCACTCTCCTTGAAACTCTGCCTCCTTGGGTCCAATGACACTCAGTTGCTCAGTAACATTCCTTCTCTGTCTCCTTTGCATATTCCTTTCCCCCTTTGTTCTGCTGTTTTCTCACTCTACACCTTCTCCCAAGTGAACTGACCAAGTTTCATGGTTTCCACCAACTCCCAAACCTGTATCTCTATCTCATTTCTACCCCAAGCTTCAGATCCATATGACCAGTTATCCATGGGAGAGTCCACAGGTCCCCACCTGAAACTCATCATGGCCAAAGACTCTTTCTCCTTAAGCAAATTCCTCCTCCAGTATTCACTCTCCAGGTACCTCCATCACCCAGGTGCTCCAAGCTAGAGTAATACTTTACCCTACACCCAACCAGTCATCAAGTTCTTTGGAATTACCTCTTACAGATCATTTTAATCCATCCTTCTTCTACATTCTTTAAGAGATGATATGATTTAATAGTTGGAGGCATCAGTTGAAAGATAAACAAATCCAAGTTCCAGTTCTGGCTCCCCTTCTGTATGTTGCTTTCCCTCTCCAAATGTCAGTATCATCATTTATGAAATGGAAATTCTAGTAGTACCTACCTTGTGTGACTTGTGAGAATTAAATGTGAGAACATATGTGAAGTCTCTAGTACATTGAATGGTGGGCAGTAACAATAAATGTCAGCCCTTATCTTGGTTAGTGTAATTACTATCATCCCTGCTGACCACTGACCCAGTTCAGACCCTCATAACCTCTCATCTGGGTTACTTTAACAGCCTTCTATCCAGCCACTCAGTATGGTGCTACTCCCACGTACAGACAATTACTACTTGTCCTATCAGCCTGCTCTGTTTGGAGTCCACTCCAAAGCTTTGTTTACTTGCCCCCGTGGGTGCTCCTCACTCCTCCTTGTCCTGTCTGCTGTAATTGCTCCCACATACCTCCATCATAACTCTCAGCACATTGTTTTATAATTACTGTACTTGTTTGTGTTTCTGTCTCTCCTACTAGATTAACGCTTATTAAGAGGCATGTTTTTAGGCTCCACCACTTACCTGTGGAATTGTCATCTCTGGGGTAAAACTCAGAAACAGACATTTTAAATGAGCAGCCCAGGCATTTAGAAAGTTCCTTAAAATTTAGAAAGGAATTCTTCACTAGACTATATGAGCTCTTCAAGGATGGGAACTTAGCCTTACTCATCTTTGTGTACCCAGAATCTATCCCAGTACCACGTAAACAATAAGCACTTGATAACTGCTTGTTCAGTGAATCAAGGGTAACTCCAAGGGAGTCATGAAACCAGGAGCAGCTGGGTGGGGTTCCATCTGGTGTAACCACAGACAGAGCCATCTAGTCGACAGTTCCGGAAGCTCTCTTGCCCTTGTGGGTCACCTGTTGGGTAAATTAAAAGGCTTTTCAACCAATTGTCTTACTATTTTGGTCCTACATTTTTGTTTTTTCTATTTAAATTTTAGGTATTGAAAATCTGTGTCAAATTTTTCATTTTTACAATAGTCTATTGCTAAAAATAAGTAAGTTTGAAAATTGTTGTACCAGAATAGTTTTTTTACTTAGGGAGAAAATCAATCTTTCAACAGGTAAGAAGTTGTGAAGAACTTTCAGAGCTGTTTTTTTTTTTGTTTTTTTTTTCCCATTTACCATGGACATCGCTTCATTACCCCAGAACATTAACAAAAAGGCTCTGATAATTAATTGGCCCTCAAATATAGTGATAATAAAGACCCACTTTACAGACTCTTCAACCTGCCACACTGGCAGAATGAGATGGCAGAAGATTAGAGATTCTGAGTCTGTGCCACTAGCATCTAGATTTTCTAAGATCCTATGTATAGAATATTAGTGAGACCCAAGGACATGTTCTCTCTAACTAAACTCAGAACTATCCTGAACCTCAAAATAGCTGAGATCTTAACAGCATGTTATAAAAACAGAGTATATCTCTGTGACCTTTTACTTTCTATGGTATATGTTTCCATATAATTAATTCCTCTTCCCAACACAC
Source organism: Furipterus horrens (assembly GCF_987537825.1). NCBI lineage: Eukaryota > Metazoa > Chordata > Mammalia > Chiroptera > Furipteridae > Furipterus > Furipterus horrens. Next base: position 54,405,257 of record NW_028327178.1, on the reverse strand, counting down.
TCACTGAAGTAAGTCCCTCCAATACATATCTTCAATTTTGCACCTTATTTCTGCTTCTGAACACTTTAGTTCTCTTTGTTATAGCTTATGTAATTTTTCATTAGAAACTTAAGACATTATTTCCTTCACAGCTTGCAAATCCTCTTTCCCTTGATGCCTTCTGGTATTACAGTAATGTACTTTAAAATTTTGCTTATGGCCTTTTGGCTCTCTGTGCAGCACCATTGTGGTGGGCAAGAATAAGCGCCTTACGAAAGGCAGCAAAAAGGGAGCAAAGAAGAAAGTGGTTGATCCATTTTCTAAGAAAGATTGGTATGATGTGAAAGCACCAGCTATGTTCAATATAAGAAATATTGGAAAGACACTAGTCACGAGAACTCAAGGAACCAAAATCGCCTCTGATGGTCTGAAGGGTCGTGTTTTTGAAGTGAGCCTCACTGATCTGCAGAACGATGAAGTTGCATTTAGAAAATTCAAGCTAATTACTGAGGATGTTCAGGGCAAAAACTGCCTGACTAATTTCCAGGGCATGGATCTTACCCGTGACAAAATGTGCTCCATGGTCAAAAAGTGGCAGACTATGATTGAAGCTCATGTTGATGTCAAGACTACCGACGGGTATTTGCTTCGTCTCTTCTGTGTTGGTTTTACTAAAAAGCGCAACAATCAGATTCAGAAGACCTCTTATGCTCAGCATCAACAGGTCCGCCAAATCCGGAAGAAGATGATGGAAATCATGACCCGAGAGGTGCAGACAAATGACTTGAAAGAAGTGGTCAATAAATTGATTCCAGATAGCATTGGAAAAGACATAGAAAAGGCTTGCCAATCTATTTATCCACTTCATGATGTCTTTGTTAGAAAAGTCAAAATGCTGAAGAAGCCCAAGTTTGAATTGGGAAAACTCATGGAGCTTCATGGTGAAGGCAGCAGTTCTGGAAAAACTACTGGGGATGAGACAGGTGCTAAAGTTGAGCGAGCAGATGGATATGAGCCCCCAGTTCAAGAATCTGTTTAAAATACATTCAATGGTGACAAATAAAAAAAAATTGCTTATGATTAAGGGGTCTGGAGATTAGCAAAAAGATATGATTGGGGAAAATCTAGAAACTTTATGATTTATGAACACTCTTGCGGTCAAAATTTTAAAAATATTTGATCAGTAGCAAGTAGTAATTAGGAATATTCTAAATGTTCTGTTATTATCATACATGAAACTTGCTGATGTCACATGCATTTCTTTTACTCATTATCATCTAGGTGATATTAATTAGACATCGTATTGTTTTAGATTCCATAACCTGAGGCACATTATTGGGAACAGTAGCACAAATCCTGATTGACACTGGAAAATACCATGTCAGCCTCAACTCATAGAAAACACAGCATCAGGATTATTGCAGATGAGCTAGAAACAATATCAACATCATTACCCCTCCAACACACACATTTTTAAGGTTTTGAAATGCGCAATGCTCAGTACTCTTAGAAATTTATAGGCCTCTCCTGCCACCTAGTGGGAGAATATATGCAGCACAACTCTGTGTGTGCTGTCTCAAGGTCCTAGTCCCAAAAAACTTGCAAATTATTTTTTTAAATAATGTTTATCAAGCAATATTTCTGCTAAGGAAATCATCCTGGCATATATCCATCTTATATACATCTATAAGAATGTTAACTGGGATTCAATCTTGAACTTTCAGCCAAGATGGAGGCATAGGTAAATATGCTGCATCTCCCTCCACAACTAAGGAATACAGCTACCTCAAAATTAGAGACAACCAGAAGTTCCAGGAAATTGAGCTGCATGGAAGTCCAACAAACAAAGATATAAAGAAGAACTACGCATCTAGACAGCTAAGAGGGGGGGAGCTGGGGCAGAGAGGAAGTGGAAAGTGGTGCAGCGTTGGTGCTGGCAGCGGCAGTAGCAGCAGTGGCAGCAGCAGTGGCAGGCCAGCAGGAAGCATAGTAACACATTAAAAAATGTAGGGAAGGACACCTGTGGTGCACTCCCAGACCAGACCATGCAGCTCACAGTTCCAGCACTGGGAAAATAAAGCCACATTGCTTCTGACTGTAAAAACCAGTGGGAGCTGAAACAGAGGAAGAAAGTTCTGGTCTTTCAGCAGAGTCTGTTTGTTTAGTGGGCCCCATGATCCTAGAACATCCACAGACCAACACCACTCAGGGAAACACAACCAGGGCAACAGCTAGAGGGGCGCCAGTCCCATTCAGGGAGTGAGAGAAGTGCCTGGAAAAGGGGCAACTGCTGAGCAAGTGTCATTATTCCCTCTCAGACCCCTCCCCCCCAACAGTGCCACAACTCAGTGAAGCTTGATGCCCGACACTGATGAATACCTAAGGCTCTGCCCCTTACAACATAACAGGTGCGACAGCTCTATGTAAAACACAGAGGCAAACACAGGAGCCTGTCAAGTTGAGGAGACAGAAAAGTATAGCCCAAAAGAGGGAACAGGTCAAGGTTCCAGTGGGAGAGCTAAGTGACAAGGAGATAGTCAACCTAACAGATATAGAGTACAAAACACTGGTGATAAAGATGTGCACAGACTTGACAGATATGCTTAAGTACAGCAAACACAGAAGGGAAGAAGTGAAGGCTAAGCTAAGTGAAACAAAGGAAAACCCACACAAAACCAATGGTGAAGGGAAGGAGAACAAGGTTCAAATCAATGATTTGGGATATAAGGGAGAAATAAACAGTCAACGAGTACAGAATGAGAAAACAAGAATTGAAAAAAAGAGGAGAGGCTTATAAACCTCTGGGATAACTTTAAACGTGCCAACAACTAACTCATAAGAGTGCCGGGAGGAGAAGAGGAAGAGCAAGAAATTGAAAACATGTGAAAAAATAATGAAGGAAAACATCCCAAATTTGGCAAAGGAAATAGACATATAAGTCCAGGAAGCACAGAGTCCCAAACAAGCTAGACCCAAAGAGGACCACACCAAGACACATCATAATTAAAATGCCAAAGGCTAATGATAAAGAGAGAATCTTAAAAGCAGCAAGAGAAATAGAGAGAGTTACCTACAAAGGGGTTCCTGTAAGACTATCAACTGATTTCTCAAAAGAAACTTTGCAGGCAAGAAATATTCAAAGTGATGAAAAGCAAGGACCTACAACCTAGATTACTCTATCCAGCAAAGCTATTATTTAAAATAAAGGGCTGATAAAGGGCTGCTTCCCAGACAAGGTAAAGCTAAAGCCATTGTTATATGAAATGTTAATGGGACTTATTTAAGAAAAAGATCAAAGCTATGAATATTAAAATGACAACAAATGCACAATTATCAACAACAGAATTTTAAAAATAAAAAGAAGAACTATGCAAACAACCAGAACAGGAACAGAATCATAGGTATGGGGATCATTTGGTTATCGGCTGGGAGGAGGAAGGGGGAGAAATGGGGAAATGGTGCAGGGATTAAGAAGTACAAATTGTAGGTACAAAATAGACAGGGGGATGTTAAGTACAGTATAGGAAATGAAGTAGCCAAAGAACTTACATGCATGACCCATGGACATGAACTAAGGGGGGGTGGGATTGCTGGAGGGAACAGGAGTACTGGGTGGAGGGGAGAAAAGGGAAAAGAAATTGGGACAACTGAGACAGCATAATCAATAAAATATACTTTAAAAAAGAATGTTAATTGTAGCATCTGAAATAGAAGTAAATTGAAAGCAGTCTGAATGATCATGGTTAGGAACTGTCATACCTTTACCAAAGAATACAATGGAGCGAAGCCCTGGCTGCTGTGGCTCAGTGGATTGAGTGTCGGCCTTCGAGCCAAGTGTTGCTGGTACAATTCCCAGTCAGGGCACATGACTAGGTTGCACGTCAGGTCCCCAGTTGGGGGCGCGTGAGAGGCAACTGCACATTGATGTATCTCTCCCTCTCTTTCTCCTTTCCCCTCTCTCTAAAAAAAACAAACAAAATAAAATAATAAAATAAAGTAACCTTGTTAAAAAAAATAAAAAAATAAATAAATCTTTAAAAAAGAATACAATGAAGCTGATTAAAGAATGGGATGGAACTATATGTTATTAACATACAAAAATATATGTTAATAAAAAAGCAAGGTGCATAAAGTACAATTTTATTCATGTAAAAATACATTTAATATACTTGCAAATACATATAAATATATGAAGAGATACAGAAAAACTCTACTTAAGGGTTACCTTTAAGCATAAAATTATTTTTAAAAATGTGTGGTTTCAGCACTGAACTAGCCTTTTTACTATTCTTAAATTTTATATTTTATTTGATTAGATAGTATATTCACATGATTCAAAAAAGGTAAACAATATGAAAAGTACACACTGAGAAGTCTCAGATGATCCATGCCACCCTGCCTCTGTAAGTAACTGAAACCAAACAAGTGGGTTCAGCTGCCTGCCAGAACAAAACCCAGACTCATGACACAGGTGCCGGTGCCAAAGGAAAGAGGTTTATTCAGGTGCTTGGACTTGGAGAATTGTAGACTCCCATCACAAAGACCATCTCCTCTCCCTGCTGAAGACTGTAGTTCATATAGGGATAGGGAGAGGAGGGCTTTCTTTCTCTATACTATCATCCTGCCAGCTTTTGGCATGCTGGGGCCCTATCCATTCATCTCTCTAGCCATTGGTATGCTCAGTGCAAGAAAGAACCTCTCCTTGCACCATCCTGGCCAATGAGGGAGACTCCCCAGCACTCCCTGACAGTCTACAGTAACATAACCAATCACTTTCATTAGTTTCTTGCATAGTCTATCAGTCATATCATCAGCTCTTGGCAATCACTAATCAGCTTTATGTGTTTGTGGATTTACCTATTTGGGGCATTCCATATACATAAATAGATTCATATAATATGTGGTCCTTGTGACAGGTTTTCTTTCACTTACATAATGTTTTCAAGATTCATCCATGTTGCAGCACATTTAAGTATTTTATCTCCTTAAAATTTTTAAATTATAGTTGACATACACTATTATATTAGTTTCAAGTGTACAACCCAGTGATTAGACACTTATATAACTTACAAAATGATCACACCAATAAATCTAGTACCCATCTGACATCATACATTGTAATTATAATATTGTTGACTATATTCTCTATGCTACTTTACATCCCCATGACTATTTTGTAACTACCAATTTCTACCGCTTAATCCTTTCGCCTTTTTCATCAACCACCCCCAACCCCATCTGTCAACTGTCAAAATATTCTCTGTATCTATGAGTATGTCTCTGGCCTACCTGTTCATTTATTTTTATGATTTTTAAAAATTCCATATACAAGCAAAATCATTTGTCTTTCTCCATCTGACTTAATTCACTCAGCCCCGTACCTTCTAGGGCCATCCATTTTGCTGCAGATGGAAAGATTTCATTCTTTTTTATGACTGAGTCATATTCCGTGGTATATATGCACCACTTCTTTATCCATACATGTTACCGTAAATTTGTGGATCGGAGATGCAGAGGAAATTCCAGCGGGCAGAATGATCAGCAACAGATGGAGGACTGTAGATCGCTCAGGCCATCAGCGAAGACTAGCAGTTCAACCATTCCTTTTATTGGGTTACAAAAGTTGCTAAAAATAGTATCGATAGGGTATACGTGTACATTCCTTACATGATTATGGAGCAGCATAGCTTCTGCGGATAGGGTAGAGATCAAACTATTAGGCCTACAATACTAAACTACACTTTATCTATAAACTACAAAGTAAGGTAATAAGTGACAGGGGTCTGTTCCACCTCAGCTGTTATCACTATGGGAAAGGAGACACTGTCCCTTAGGAATCCTTTGTTCCCAGGGGCTTGTGACCTGGCCACCAGGAGCCGCATGCAGCTGCTGGCCTCAGCGAGACTCGCTTGCAAGTTCTTGCAAGCTGAGTCACAGACCACCTGGGGGGTAGGGCTCACATGCAAGCCCCCCTGCGGATGCCATTTGGCTTTCCTCTTCACATACAACTATTGATGATGTACACTCAAGTTCCTTCCATTTTAGGCTATTGTAAATACTGCTGCAATGAATCGTTGGCAGCCGTCCGTCTCGAGAGACGATGGTGTAGCTTCCCAAGAGTCCAGCTGCACCGCCGAGAATGGTTGTGCAGTCTGACTCGGGAGTGACACGGTATCTGTCTCCTCCCGTGTTGAATCAACATCTTGCGATGACACTGGAGTGTCCTCTCCAGTGAAGCTGAAGCTACAGAGCCTGGGCAGGGTGATATGGAGGGTCTGCTGTTGCCCATGCAGCAGACCCCCCCTCTCTTCGCAGCTGAAGGGTCCAAGGGAAAGACGGAGTCAATACAGCTTGGCTTCAGGTGCGCCACAGGAGTTGCCGGTGTTGACTACAACGTCAAACCGCCTTAGGGACTCCGGCTCCGGATTTTCTGTCGGGGTTTACTCCCTTAGCCTTTCCCCTGAAGAGGTATGCCGCAAGGCAGCGGAGGTTTTTTGGAGTCAGAGTTTTCCTTCTCTGATGTACCCTGACTGGAAGATCGAACCAGCGACACTTAGCTCGCAGGCCGACGCTCAATCCACTGAGCCAAACCAGCCATGCTGCAATGAATATATGGGTGCATATGTCTTTTCAAACTAGTGTTTTGGGTTTCTTCAGATAAATATCCAGAAGTGGAGTGTCTCTGGTTATAGCCTTTGTTTTAAAGCTTATTTTGTCTGGTATAAGTATTGCTACCCAAGCATATTTTGTTATTGTTGTTTCCATTTTAACAAAATATTTTTTTCCATCCCTTTACTTTCAGACTGTGTGTGTCTTTTGATCTGAAGTGGGTTTCTTGTAGACAGCATATATCAGGGCCTTGTTTTCTTATCCATTCAGCCACCATATGTCTTTTGATTGGAGCATTTACTCTATTTTTCTTTCAAGTAATTGTTGATAAATATGTATTTATTGCCATTTTATTGTTCATATTTAAAATTTTTTCTTCTTCTTAAAAAAGACTCTAACATTTTTGTAATACTGATTTGGTGGTGATAAATTCCTTTAGCTTTTTTCTTGTTGGAAAAGCTCTTTATCTGTCTTTCAATTCTAAATGATAGCTTTACTGGGTAATCTTGGTTGTAGGTCCTTGCTTTTCATCACTTTGAATACTTCTTGCTACTCCCTTCTTGCCTGCAAAGTTTCTGTTGAAAAATAAGCTGACAGTCTGATGGAAGCTCCCTTGTAGGTAACCAACTGCTATTTGTTGTTGTTGTTGCTGCTTTTAAGATTTTTCTCTTTGTCTTTAACATTTGCCATTTTAATTATAATGTATCTTGGTGTGGGCCTCTTTGGGTTTGTCTTGTTTGGGACTCTGTGTTTCCTGGACTTGTATGTCTAGTTCCTTCTCTATGTTAGGAAAGTTTTCAGTCATTATTTTTTCAAATAGATTTTCAATTCCTTGTTCTCTGTCTCTTCTTCTGGCACTCCCATGATGTGAATGTTGGTATGTTTGAAGTTGTCTCAGAGGCTCTTTAAACTATCCTCATTTGGGGGAAGGAGGATTCTTTTGTCTTTTGCTATTCTAATTGGGTATTTTCTGCTTCCTTATCTTCCAAATTTCTGATGTGATCCTTTGCTTCATCTACTCTACTGTTGATTCCCTGTAATGTATTTTTCATTTCTATTTCTTTTTTTATATGTTTTCTATCTCCATATTTATGTTTCCTATCTCTTTGTTTATGTTCTTACTAAGTCCATCTACTCGTCCCCTAACTTCATTGAACATCCTTATAAACCAGTATTTTGAACTCTGCATTTTGTCTCCATTTTGTTTAGTACTTTTTCTGGAATTTTGCTCTATTTTTCCATTTTGAACATGTTTGTCTTCTCACTTTGGCAGTCTCTCTGTGTTTGTTTCTATGTATTAAGTAGAGCTTCCACTTTTCCCAGTCTTGGTAGAGCAACCTTATATATTTAGTAGGTGTTCTGTAGGACCCAGTGATGTAGCCTTCCTGAACATCCAAGCTGGGCACTTCAGGTGCTCCCTTGCTGTGGGCTGTGTGCACAACCTTATTGTAGTTGAGCTTTGATTACTGTTAGCATATCAATGGGAGAGATTTATCCACAGGCTGATCGGCTGTGAGGATGAGCTGAAACTACAGTGTAGGAGTGAATCCCATGAAAGAGGACTTGCTTCTTCAGCTGGGCTTTGGCATCGAATGAGTCTGCCCCTTGAGTTTGTTGCTCATAGGAGGGTGTGGGTAGTGCTCCCATTGGTTTCAAGCTGCCTACTGAGTGAACTGGGAGATGCAGGCCAAGATCAGTGGCAGCCTGTGCCCTGCCCAGGGCTACCTGGCATGAGCTACAGAATGATCTACAGAGGGCTTGTACTTGTGCTGGGCTTTAAGTTGCCCAGGAGAGGCCATGTTGTGAACCAAGGTCAGCTGCAGTTAGTGCTGGGCCTGGGGCCTCTTAGCAAGAGGTAGGGGTCACATGGAGGCCAGTGCTGCTTATTTGGAGTTTGTAGATCTTTGAGGAAAGTCCTTAACATGAACCAAGACAAGCCATTTGTCTGAAAAGCCACTTGGAAATGGTGCTGCTGGGCCTACAAGTTATGCTGGGTGAGGTCTCAGGAACTTCCCAGGGTGACTGAAGAGTGCTAGCCAGGTTAATGGAGACTCAGATATGGCACCTGCCTGCTGGCTCTGTGCAGAGGAAGGCTCAGCAAAGGGGCAATAGCCTTTGCCAGCACTTCTGTCTGGGAGAAATCTGCGCCTCCCACTCTCACCCCAAACCAGACAATTCAGTTCCTCCTCCTATGTCCCTGGCTTCTTTTGAGCTGCTGCCCCAGTGCTGGAGCTCAGAGGAAGTGAGTCCGAGTAGTCTGTATGCAGGCCCTTTAAGAGGCATGCCTGGGACCCCAGAAGCCCTCCTTCTCACTTAGCCACAATCTCTGCTGGTTTTCACAGCCTGAAGCTGTGGGAATTTCTCTTCCCAGCATTGGAACCCTGGGCTGGGGGACCTGGTGTGGGGCTGGAACACCTCACTCCTGGGAGTTGGGGTGAAAACTTCATAGCTAACATACCCCTCCGGATTTTTAACTGCCACAGTGTGGGTGTGGGACTAGCCCAGTGATTTTAAAACTGGTGTGCCACAAGAACTTTTAAAACATGAAATACCTGACTCTTTAGTCAGGAGCACTGACCTCTTTTCCCTTAGGCTGTCAAATTTAAAAATGACAACAGCCAATACAACAATAGTTGTCCACTGTGAATGAATCAAAATTTTACCTACTTTTGTCAGAAAGGCAAAATATATATTTTTTAGTGCACCACAGAATTTTAGTCATTAGTTTATATGTGCCATGAGGTGAAATAAGTTGAAAATTGCCGAACTAGTCTGTTCTGCAATGCTGCTCCTCCTACTAGACTGTATGTGGCTTCTTCTTTATACCCTTAGTTATAAAACTTCTGTTCAGCTACATTCTAGGAGGTTCTGAATGATGCTTATTCTAGTTTAGTTGTAACGTGATGTATCTGTGGGAGGATGCAAGTACCTACACCACCATCTTGAAGAGAAGCCCCAGTATCAATACTTTGTTTCCATGATTGAGTAATAATCTATTGTAAAGATATATCACATTTTTTGTTTTTCATTCATCAAGTGGTAAATATTTAGATCGTTTTCACTTTTTGACTATTACAAATAATGCTGCTATGAACATTTGTGTACAAGTGTCTATGTGGACATATGTTTTCATTTCCCTTGGGTTTGTACTTAAGAGCAGACATGATGAGTAATGTGGTAATTGCATGTTTAACCTTTTGAGAACTGCCAAACTGTTTCCAAATCAATTGCTCCCTTTTATAATCCTCCTGGAATGAGGGTTCCAATTTCTCCACACCCTCACCAACACTCATCTTTCTTTTAAATCTAGCCATCTTAGAATGTGAAGTGAACTCTTACTCTGGCTTTGAGTTGTCTTTCCTTGATGGCTAATAATGCTGAGAATCTTTTACTGTGCTTGTTGGCCATTTGTACATGTCCTTTGCAGAAATATCTGCTCAGATCCTTTGCCAATTAAAAAAAAATGGCTTCAATGAGGTATAATTCATGTACTACTTAATTCATTCATTTAAAGTGTATAAATCAGTAGTTTCAGTTCATTTGCAGAGTAGTAAAGTAACCATCACCACAATCAACCTTAGGACATTTTTGTCACCCCCAAAAGAAACCCATACCCTTTCCTTACTGACAGCCTTGGTTCCCACACTGTCCCCCTCTCCCCGCCTGCTTGCAGCTGCCTGGGAGTTTCCCATGATAGTGGGGTGCATCAACCCGAGCTCTGTTTGGCCTTGATCAGCCCTCAGACTCACAGCTGCGAGATAAAACAACTAAATTCAATAGTGCCTTTTTTTCTTCCCCCTATAAAACAGCCCCCTCCTTCAATAGGAACCCGGAGTCTGGCCATTCGTGGCACGGCTTCCTCCTCGCCTGCTAATTCCCTCAAATAAACTTTTTTGTCTGCTCCCTGTGTCCTCATGGTTCTCTGAGTGACACCGTTCTTACAATTACTACCCCCTAATCCCTTCTTCTATCCATCAGCCTTAGAAAACCATTAGTCTATTTCTGTTTTCATAGATTTTCCTATTCTGGACATTTCATAAAAATGGGTTCATTCACTATGTGGTCTGGTTTCTTTCACCTAGCATATGGTTCATCCATGTCCCCCACCCTTTCTTCGTTCTTTTTTCTTTTTCTTTTTTTTAAGAATTAAGGCTTTTTTTTTTACTGTGGTAAAATTTGTAACATAAAATTTGTCAATTTAATCACTTCAAGCGTACGATTTAGTGATATTAATTACATTCACAATTTGTACATCATTTCAGAACTTTTCATCATTCCAAACAGAAACTCTGCATTCATTAATCAGTGCTTCTCATTCTGCCCCAGCCCTCTAGTAACATCTTCTCTACTTTCTGTCTGTATGAAGTTGCCTATTCTAGATATTTTGCCTAAATGGAATCATACAGTATTTGTCTAATTGTGTCTGGCTTATTTCTCTTGGTATAATATTTTCAAAGCTGTGGTATGTATCAAAACTCTGTTACTTTTTATAGCTGAATAGCATTCCATTGTCTGTATATTACCAGATTTTGTTTATCCATTCATCTGTGATAGACACTGAGTTATTCCCCCTTTTTGCTTTTGTGAAATAATGCTGTAATAAACATTGGTGTACAAGTATGTTTGAGTCCCTTCTTCAATTCTTTTGGATGTATACCAAGGAAAGGAATTGCTGGGTTGTATGATAATTCTATGTTTAGCTTTTTCAGGAAATGTCAAACTGTTTTCCACATTTGCACTATTTGACGTTCCCATGAAAGCCATGTGGTCCCTCTTTGCATCTGTTTGTATGTTCATGTCTGTCTATTTATGTATTATGTTTGTGTTGTATTTTCTACTTCTAGATGGTACAACTTGTAAAAGGGCTTTTTAAAAAATTTATTTGTATATTACAGTTGACATTCAATATAATTTTATATTAGTTGTATAGCTTAGTGGTTAATAAGCATTTATATATTTATGAAATCATCCCCCCAATAATTTAAGTACCCACCTGGCACCACACAGTTATTAGAATATTAATTTTTTAAAATTTTATTTTCTAGAGAGAGAAGAAAAGGAGGGCGAGAGGGAGAGAAACACCAATGTGTTAGAGAAAGATCAATCAGCTGCCTTTCTCAGGCCCCCAACTGGGGACTTGGCCCCTAACTCAGGCATGTGCCCTGACCAGGAATCAAACTGGCAACCTTTTGGTTTGCAGGCCAGTACTCAATCCACTGAGCCACACCAGCCAAAGAAGAATGCTATTGACTATATTCTCTATGTTGTACTTTACATCCCCGTAAAAAGAGCTATGTTTAATTGGCTTAACAAATATCTGTTTGTAAAGAGTGGCAATTCTAAAATTCTCAGAAATCTAGAAACTAACCCAAATGCTTTTCAAGTTTACATGATCTAAGATTAATCTTTAGTAAATAAAAGCTAGTTTAAGTTTGTTGGTGTAAATAAAACATACATGTCTTTGAGTTATCTAAGGGTTAAAAATTCTAATTAAGATAAAAGAAAAATAATATATGTTTTCAGTAAAAAAGGAAATACATATTTGAAAAAAATTAATTTTGTCATAAAGTAAGGCTGGTTGTTTCAGAAAGGAAAGGAGAAAAAAGGCAAGACAAAATCTGAATGTAAAAAAGAGAAGTAGTAGGTTTGTAAAAATAAATCTTTTTTAAAAAAATTTTATTGTTTATGCTTTCACAATTCTCCCCACTTTTTATCCCTTTGCCCACCTCCACCCAGCCCCAATCCCTCCCCTCCGTCAGTCAACCCCCATATCATTGTTTGTGCTTATGGGTCATGTATAAAGAAGGTTTGTAAAAAATAAATATATTTTTAAAAGATTTATTTTTAGAGAGAGGGAGAAAGAGAAACATCACTTGGTTGCCTCTCATATGTGCCTCCACAGGGGACCAACCCTGCAACCCAGGCGTGTGCCCTGACTGGGAACCAAACCCGCAACTTTTTGCTTCATGGAAAAACATCCAACCAACTGAGCCACACTGGTCAGGGCTGTAAAAATAAACCTTAAAAAACAAAAATTTAAAGGTCAAGCTAAATAAGATTGAAATAGATCTAGTTAAGTACATAAACATCAAAAGTAAGCTGATATTAAAATTAGTCTTTTTCTTGACCTGGGAATGGCTTTGGAGAGGGTCTCTGGAATACTTCAGAAAATTTATTTTCTGTCCTTATAAAAGAGATATATTAAACTATTTAGGCTTATTTGGCATGTTGCAGTTATGTGGATAAAAGCATTGTCAAATAAAAAGTAACAATGCGAGACTTCATGTTATATTTGTATTTGTTATATATCTTCCAGATATTATATGAAATTCCTCAAAATATATGACATTCCTGGCATAAGATATCTGTCATCCCAATTAAGGCACACACCAAAAGAAATGAATCTGAGTATCAGACTGTGACACATGTAGATGAAGTGTGTTCTGCTACTGCAAAAATGACCCCTCATGGCCAGATGTTTGCCATCCCATTCTGATGTCCTTGTAACATGGCCACAGTCTGCTCCTGAATCAGAAGAATTAAGATGGGTAAACAATAATTGTAAATTAAATAAATGGTTGGGGCTATGGGAAACCCAGGATGGCCGCTTTGTTCTTCTAGGCTCCCTGATAAACCTGATTTTTCAGTTTTTACATTCCTTCATATACCACAGTGCATTTAAGCAGGACTTCATCCCACTGCCACCGAGTATGGGTTATCAATAAATTCTTGGGGTTGTAGTTATGTTTTCTGGATGGGTTGAAGCCTTACTCTGTGGCAAGGCTGATGTCTCACAGAGATTAAAAAAAACAAAACCTGTTACAAACTGTTCCCCACTTCAGGTATACCGTCCAAGTGCTCCCTGAATTCTATTGAGATAGCTTTGCTGGCTCAGGACCTGTCACTGTTTTCCTTCCCAACCTCTGTGAAATGGCTCATTACATTGATGACATAATGCCTCAGCTGTAGAAAACATTGCACGCTTTGGTGAACCACCTACAACAGAGAGGATGGGACATCAACCCACAAACAATACAAGGCCTGAACCTGGCTGTGAAGTTCCTAGAGGTCACATACATACCAGGCACAGTCATTGACAAGATACAATATTTTCTCATACTTAAAACAGTAACAAAGCTTTTTAGTCCTTTTAGGATACTAGCAGGCTTTCATTCCCCACCTGGCTTAATGTTTGTACCCATTATATTGCCTGGTAAACAAAAAAGAGGCATTCATTGGTATTGGGAAGGTGAATAGGAAGCTGCATTTGAAAAAACAAAAATCCTAGTAGCCCAGCATAGGCCTCAGGTTTCTCCCTCGCTGAGGTACCCATGTCTTTGGATATAACTGTAAGCTCCAAGGGAACTACTTGGGCCCTATGACAAGTTCAACCAGGGGAAAGCTGTGCCCCTTAGGTTCTGGTTTGAATTATGGAAAGTTGCTGAGAGACCTGTTATTCCTCCATTGAACAACAAACAGGTTTTGGGATAGTACAAAACATTGCAACAAATAGAACCCATCATTGCTGCCCTACGGGTGACAGTGCAGACAGGCCTCCCAATGATGGGTTAGATAGAAGGGTTATTTACAAGGACTGCTTCAGCTGTTGCCCAAGACCTCACCCTACAAAAATGGCGTATTTGCAACAGTCCTTTCCACAGTCCTTTGCGGAATGAGTTGCTACGTGCCATTTTGAGGCCAATGTATTACAGGACCACTTCAGCCCGTACTATAGAGCTCCCCCACCCCAATACTCCCATCATCAATAAGAGAAGTCACAATTCCTATTCTTAAAGATACACGAAGCAGGGACAGGTCTAGCTGAGGTAATCCTTGTGTACGGACCGTAGTGGCCATACAGTCCCATACAACATTATATGGTTTGAAACAGAAAGGAGTACAACAGAGTCGCCGGTGTGCAGAACTAAGGGCCGAGTGACTGCTATTTACGCAGGAGCCATGGTCTACAGTCCCCTGTACAAACAGTTGGCTCTATTTAAGGGTCTCACGACTTGGCTGGCACAACGAACACGAGAAGGCTAGCAAGTATTTAAAAAGCCACTGTTGGAGGCCACAATGTGGAAGGAAATGTGAAAGTTACAGGAGTCACCTGCTAGCCTGACCAATCGGTCTGCGGCCCCAGCAACCTCTCCTAGTCCCACCTCACCGCTCCCGCTTGGTGCTGCTGTACCACCAACGACAGCCCTCCTCTCGCCCTCCGCGCTCCTCCCTTCGGTCCCGCCTCTAGCACCGCGCACCGCCTTCCAGGCTCCTCTGTTTAGCCCCCACCTCCAGCCCAGACTGAGCGACGCCCGGGAGCCGTAGCAGCGGCCCGGGACCCGAGGGCGCGCCTTACGGCTGACGTCAGCACGCCGGGGTCGAGAAAAAGGCGCGTGGTGAGCGTGGGCTCGCCCGGGAACGGCGGGCCCATAGCACTGTCCTGCGGTCTCTCAGTTACGATCGGTACCCCGCTGGCCGCAGTCGCCGGTCGCTGTCCGCCTGTCGGCCGCAGAGCTGCGCCTGCGCAGCGCCACCGGCCCGAGCGGCTTGCGCCGGCAGCCATGGCGCACCGCTGCTTGTTTCTGTGGGGCCGGGGCGGCTGCTGGCCCCGCGGCTTGTCCCCGCTGCTCGTTTCTGGCGGCGGCGTGGGCCCCAACAAACGGTCCTACCTCCGGACGGTGAGTCCTGTGCGCCCAGAGCCCACCGCCCCCAGCCCGGTCCGCACCAGCTCGGCCCTTGGGCCCGCTTCCGGTCCCGGAGAGCAGGGTGTCAAGGTCACCAGCCCCTGGGCGAGCTCGGGGACCGCGGGACGTCCGGGGCGAGTTCCTCTCGTGAATGACGCCGCATGCGCTCCCAGTGAATACCCGGACGCCCTGCGTTTCTGATCATCATGTGCCCCGTGGTTCTCGTGAGCACGCTTGTGCTCGTCTAACCCTGGGTATCGAATTGGATTTTTGAAAACATGCATCTCCAATAGAATCAGATCTTTACATAAGGGAGTATCTAAAGATCATCTGCGAGGGTTCTCTGACTTCATTCAGGGTGAACCTGTTGTCCAGATCTGGCTACTGAGACCTAAACAGGTTAAGGAACTTATTTGTTACAACTCCAGCATTGATTGTCAAGGTATTTGATGACGTTAGAAAATAGAATGCATGTGTTATATGCGTTTTAAGAGTATGCAGCATGAACATGATGTAATAAAAGCACAGGTTTCGGAGTTAAGCTCCATACCCTCTCTGAGCCTCCATTTTCCCATCTGGTGAGTGGGACTGTTGCTGGCATTGTGTGTCTAGCACATAGTACGTACCAATAAATACTAACTATGATTTTAGGTAATAAACCTCTTCAGAGTAGAGACTAATACATTTTTCTGAAGTGGTGACAACTGTGGTAGTCATCTGCCTCCAGTAAAGGTTCATATAGTGACACGGCTATTTCAGCGACACAAGTTCTTACTATGTGTCAGGTCTTTAGAGTCCAGCTTTGCACTAGTTTACTTAGAGGTACACATGTAGAGAGGCAAAAGAGCATGGTTGTTAAGGCCCTGGAGTCAGTCACAGAAATCTGCCACTTCCAAATGTACTTAAGGGAATTATTGTATCCTCTCCAATTAAAAGAGGGTATTGATAGTACCTGTGTGGAGGTTAAGAAATGCCCAAACCTGTAGGTAATTTTTAGGAGTTTATTTTAACCAAACTGATGACAGTGCCAGAGCAAAATCTCAAATTCTCATGAGAATGACAGTTTAGAATTGAGGGAATGTAAGGTGGGAGAGAGAAGGGTGTGGATTGGATAACAGGATAGTTAAGATTCTGTGCTCTCTTGAGGGTGGTTACGCTTCTGAGAGGTCTGAGAAAGGCATTCCAAAGGTGTGTTAGATGCACAGAAGCAATGGACAGGGGTTGCTTAAGGCAAAAATAAAACTTTCAACAAAGAAGTTATATGCCCGGGGTGTGGCTGCCCACCATGACCTGCCCAGTTTGGAATTTAATGATAAGATCACCCCATGAGGTTAACTTTCTGTTAGATTTATTACAGCTCTCCTTTTTCATCTACACCTGAATTTACGAATTTTTACTCTTTGACGCTCTCTCACCAGTCTTGATTATCTTCATCTCTTTCCTACTTCGTACTGCTCTGCACTCGCGCTTTTTCAGTTTCTTGCATTGCATTCATTTCCCTGTTTTACCTTGCTCTAATTCCTCAGTTTTTGCTCCTAGAGATTATTGGACTCAGACATATAATGAGCAGGTCGAATCTGCCTTTGTACTTTGCAGTTTTAATGTCAAGATTCTTACCCAAAAGGTCTTTCTTTGGAGTGACACTATTGTCTCTGTGAATCATTAGTGCTGAGATATAAGGAAGTCCTCTGTGTTGACAGTGACAGCTGATTGATTAGGGTGGTCTATGACAGATATTTCCTGGTACTTCTTTGAAGATTTGAGTGGGGACACCAGGGCATTACTGTGCTACTTCCAGGGGGGGTCTGATAGGACAGATTTTCTTTTAGGTTCATGCTACTATTAAAAGAGACAGAAGTTCTATTCTCAGAAATTCCTGAAGAAAAGATTTTGATGTGTGAGATGTTGGTTCTCAGGTATGCTCAGAGGGGTAAGACTGACGATAAAGCAAATAAAAAGCTCATATTGTCAAACAATGCTAATCCTCCAAAGTGACATGCTCTTAACTTAAATTTTGCGAATTGGTATCTTTTGTTTAAAAAAAATGTTTTATTGATTATGCTATTACAGTTGTACCGATTTTTTTAAGTATATTTTATTAATTATGTTGTTACAGTAGTTCCAATTTTTCCCCTTTGCTTCCCTCCGCCCAGTACCTCCATTTCCTCCAGCAATCCCTCCCCCCTTAGTTCATGTCCATGGGTCGTACATATATGTTCTTTGGCTTCACCCTTTCCTATATTATTCTTAACTTCCCCTGTCTATTTGTACCAACTGATTATGCTTCTTAATCCCTGCACCATATCCCCGTTTCTCCCCCTCCCAGCTGATAACCCTCCAAGTGATCCCCATATCTCTGATTCTGTTCCTATTCTGGTTTGCTTAGTTGGATTTTGTTTTTATTTTTAGATTCAGTTGCTGCTAGTTGTGAGTTGGTTGTCATTTTAGTGTTCATAGTTTATCTTCTATTTCTTAAGTAAGTCCCTTTGACATTTCATAATAATGACATGGTGATGATGAGCTCCTTTAGCTTTACCTTGTCTGGGAAGCACTTCATCTGCCCCTCCATTCTAAATGATAGCTTTGCTGGATAGAGTAATCCTGGTGGCAGGTTGCCTTTCACCACATTGAATACTGCTTGCCAGTCCCTTCCTTCCTGCAAAGTGTCCTCTGAGAAATCAGCTGGCAGTCCTATAGGCACCCCCCTGTAGGCAACTCTCCGCCTCTCTCTTGCTACCCCCAGGACTCTGTCTTTATCTTTCACCTTTGGCATCTCAATCATGATGCATCCTGGTGTGGTCCCCTTTGGGTCCAGCTCGCCTGGGACGCTCTGTGCTTCCCGGACCTGTATGTCCATCTCCTTTGCAAAATTTGGGAAGTTTTCCTCAATTTTTTCTATTCCTGCTTCCTCATTCTGCACTGGTTGACTTTCTTATGTTCCAAATCATTGATTTGAACCCCGGTTTCCTTCCCTTCACCATTGGTTTTGTGTGGGTTTTCCTTCGTTTCACTTAGCATAGCCTTCACTTCTTCTCTTATGCGTTTGCCGTACTCAAGCATATCTGTCAAGCCTATGAGCATCTTTATCATCAGTGTTTTGAATTCTGCATCTGTTAGGTTGTCTATCTCCTCATCTGTTAGGTTGGCTATCTCCTTGTCTCTTAGTTCTCCCACTGGAACCTTGATCCATTCCTACTTTTGGGCCATAGTTCTCTTGTCTCCTCATTCTGACAGGCTCCTGTGTTTGTTTGCCTTCTCATCCCAGGTAGAGCTGTCACTCCTGTTGTGTTGTAAGGGACGGAGCCTTAGAGATTTGTCAGTACAGGGCGACCTTTTTAACTACGTTGTGGCACTGTATGTGTGGGAGGGGTCTGAGAGGGAACAATACTGCCTGCCCAGCACTCGCCCCCTTTCCAGGCACCTCTCCCACTTCCGCACTGGATTGGCGCCCCTCTAGCTACTGCCTTGGCTGTCGTTTTCAGAGTGGGTGGGTCTGGGAATGTTCTAGGACTGCGGAGGCCCTTTAAACAAGAGGACTCTGCTGAGAGACTGGCAGTTTCAGCCTCCACCCCAACCCCCACTGGTCTGCACAGTCAGAAGCAATGAGGCTTGATTTTCCCCGTTGCTGGGACTGTGAGCTGCTATGTCTGGTGAGGAGCTGGGAATGCTCCCCACGTGTCCCTCCTGACTTTTTAAAACGTGACTGTGCTTTCCGCTGGCCTGCTGCTGCCGCCACCACATCACATCCTCTCCGCCTGGCTCCACCCCTCCTATTTGTTAGGATGAGTATTTATTCTTTTTTTTTTTTAATATGCTTTATTCTTTATGCTATTACAGTTGTTCCAATTTCTTTTCCCTTCGTTCCCCTCCACCCAGTGACCGGCCCCTTCTTCCAGTTGTCCCCCCACCTTAGTCCATGCCCATTGGTTGTGCATATAGTTCTTCTCAGCATCTTCCTATCTTCTCCAGTTCCTCCTGCTATGCTTAATTCCTGTACCATCTTCCTCTCTTTCCCCCTTCCCCCTCCTCACTGACCTCCCCCAAAAATGTTCCCCATACCTATAATTCTTTTCCCACTCTCGTTGCCTACTTAGTCTGCCTTTGTTTCAATTCCCTAGCTTCAGTTGTTGGTTGTTGTGATACAGTTTTCATTTTAATGTTCATAGTTTTGATCCTCCTTCTTATAAACAAGTCCCTTTAACATTTCATATAACAGTGGTTTGGATCTGATGAACTCCTTCAGTTTTACTTTGTCCTGGAAGCACTTTCTGTGCCCTTCTATTCTGAATGACAGCTTCGCTGGATAGAGTAATCATTGCTTTAGGTTTTTGCTTTTCATTACTTTGAATATTTCTTGCCAGTCCCTTCTTGCCTGCACAGTTTCTTTTGAGAAATCAGCTGAGAGTCTTATTGGGACCCCTTTGTATGTAATTCTCTGCTCTCTTGCTGCTTTTAAGATTCTCTCTTTATCCTTAATTTTTGACATTTTGATTATAATGTGTCTTGGTGTGGATCTCCCTGGGTCCAGTTTATTTGGAACTCTCTGTGCTTCCTGGACCTGTAAGTCTATTTCCTTCCCCAAGTTAGGGAAGTTCTGCTTCATTATTTTTTCACATAATTTTTCAATTTCTAGTTTTTCTTCACCTTCTGGCAACCCTATGATTCATATGTTGACCCACTTATAGCTGTCTGATAAGTTCCTGAGCCTCTCCTCATTTTCCTCACTTCTCGTTTCCTCTTTCTGCACTGGTTGACTGTTCTGACTTGTTGATTTGATCCCTGGTTTTCATTCCCTCACTACTAGTTTCGTGTGTATTTTTGTTCATTTCAGCAGGACTAGCCTTCATTCCTTCCCCGTCTTATTTAAGATCTGCTGTTAGGTCTGGAAGCATTTTTATAACCAAAGCTCTGAACTGAGCCTCAGAAAGATTTCCTATCTGCTGAGTCGTTAGATTAGATATTTGCTGTCTGGTCAGCTGAGTCACCGGGATCTCTATTATGATCTGTGCCATCCTGACCGTTTTGTGTTTACCTTTGCTTCCTGGGCAGGGCTGTCACACTTCCTACGCTATAGGAGGGCGACCCTTCTCACCATGCTGTGGCGTTTCCTGCGGGGATGGGGGTTTAAGATGGGTTTCTGCCCTTCACTCTCTGCTGAGAGACCGAGAGCCTCCTCCCCTGTCCCCACCCCCTCCAGGCCTCACAGTCCAAGGCAATGGAGGTCTGCCTTCCCCGGCTTTGGAATCGCAAGCTAACGGAACTGGTCTGCAGCTGGGGGTGCTCCCCAGGCACTTCTCACCTTCCCCTAAATACGGGTGTCTGTGCTTACCGCTGTCCTGCCTCCATCGCTGCTGCTGCTGCTGCTGCTGCTGCTGCTGCTGCTGCTGCAGATAGCACAGCTTGAACTCTCCTCCTCAGCTTCACCCCTCCTACTGGTCTGGACGAGCACCACTTCTTTATAACTTCATACTTTGGACTTCAATTTATTTTCTTGAACTTCTGGTTATTTCTGGTTTTTGGTAGTTGTATTCCTTCTTAGTTGTGGAGGGAGACGGAGCGTGTCATTCTAGGCCTCCATCTTGGCTGGAAGTCTCCTTTGTTTGTTTGCTTCCATGTCCCAGGGAGAGCTGTCATTCCTGCTACATTGTAAGGGACAGAGCCTTAGGTATTTGTCAGTAACGGGCAACCTGTTTTACCACGTTGTGGTGCTGTATGCAGGGGAGGGGTCTGAGAAGGAATAATGCTGCTTGCCCAGCACTCACCCCTTTTCCAGGCACTTCTTCCACTTCTGCACTGTACTGGTGCCCCTCTTATCTGCTGCCCTGGCCATCGTTCCCAGAATGGGTGGGTCTGCGGATGTTCTAGGTCGTGGGAGCCCTTTAAACAAGCGAACTCTGCTGAGAGACTGGCAGTTTCTGCCTCTGTCCCAACCCCCACTGGTTTGCACAGTTAAAAGCAGCAAGGCTTGATTTTCCCCGGAGCTGGGACAGTGAACTGCGAAGTCTGGTGAGGAGCTGGGAATGCTCCCCAGGTGCCCCTCCTGACTTTTTGAAACCTGTAACTGTGCTTTCCGCCGGCCTGCTGCTGTTCCCTCTCTGCCCTGGCTCTGCCCCTCCTACCTGTCTGGATGAGTATTTCTTCTTTATATCTTAGTTGCTGGACTTCCGTGCAATTTGATTTTCTGGAACTTCTGGTTGTGTCTAGTTTTGAGGTAGTTATGTTCTTTCTTAGTTGTGGAGGGAGATGCACCTTGTCTGTCTACGCCTCCATCTTGGCCAGAAGTCCAGTTGTACCAATTTTTACCTCTTTACCCCCCTCTACTTGGTACCCCCATTCCCTCCAGCAATCCCCACTCTTAGTTCATGTCCATGGGTCATCCATATAAGTTGTTTGGCTACTACTTCATTTCCTATACTGTACTTAATATCCACCTGCCTATTTTGTACCTACAATTTGTACTTCTCAATCTCTGCACCTTTTGCCCCATTCTCCTCCTTCCCCCTCCCAACTGATAACCCTCCAGATGATCCCTATACCTATGATTCTGTTTCTGTTCTGCTTTTTTGCTTAGTTTGTTTTTTAGATTCAGTTGTTGATAGTTGTGAATTTGTTGCCATTTTAATGTTCATCATTTTGATCTTTTTCTTATATAATCCCCTTTAGCATTTCCTATAATAATGGGTTGGTGAGGGTAAATTCCTTTAGCTTTACCTTGTCTGGGAAGCACTTTATCTGCCCTTCCATTCTAAATGACAACTTTGCTAGATAGAGTAATCTTGATTGCAGGTCCTTGCTTTTCATCTCTTTGAATACTTCTTGCCTGCAAAGTTTCTTTTGAGAAATCAGCTGATAGTCTTACGGAAACTCCTTTGTAGGTAACTCTCTGCTTTTCTCTTGCTGCTTTTAAGATTCGTTTTTTATCTTTAACGTTTGACATTTTAATTATGTTGCATCTTGGTGTGGTCCTCTTTGGTCCAACTTGTTTGGGACTCTCTGTGCTTCCTGGACTTGTATTTCTATTTCCTTCATCAAATTAGGGAAGTTTTCTTTAATTATTTTTTTCAAATAAGTTTTTAATCTTTTGCTCTTCCTCTTCTCCTTGTGGCACCCGTATAATTCAAATGTTGGTATATTTGAAGATGTCCCAGAGACTCCTTAGCCTATCCTCATTTTTTAAAATTATTTTTTATTTTTGCTGTTCTGATTGAATTTTTTTTCTTCTTTTATGTTCCTAATCATTTGTTTGATTCTTGGCTTCATCCAGTCCCCTGTTGTTTCCCTGTAGATTTTTCTTTATTTTAGTTAATGTAACGTTCATTGTGCCTGGATCTTTTCATGCTGTTGAAGTACCCACTGAGTTCCTTGAGCATCCTGATAACCAGTGTTTTGAACTCTGCATCTGATAGGTTGCTTATCTCCATTTTGTTTAGTTCTTTTTTTGGAAGTTTGTTCTGTTCTTTCATTTGGACCATATTTCTTCATCTCCTCATTTTTGGTAGCCTCCCTGTATTTGTTTCCGTGTATTAGGTAGAACTGCTTTGACTCTCTCTCTTAGTAGCATGGCCTATTGTAGAAAAGCGCACCTGTACATTGTATAGGGTGGAGTCGTAGGTAATTGCCAGGGTTGGGCAACCCATGTCACCACTCTGGGGCTCTGTGTGGGGGAGAGCTCAGAAAAGGGACAATGGCCACTGCCTGGCCTCTGGAGTTTTTTCCTGGAGGAAGCTGTCTCCTGGCCATCACTTCAGTTCCTCACTGTATGCCACTGGTGCACTTCCAGCTGTTGCCCTGGTGCTGAATTCAGGGGGAATGAGTCTGCGTAAGTCTTAAGTTTGTTATGGGCCCATTAAGAGGAGTCTCCTGAGAATCCTGCAGTTTCTTCTCTGCCCCCAATACCCACTGGTTTTTACAACCAGAAGTTACGGGGACTTATCTGCCTGGAGCTGGAACTTTGGGCTGAGTCGTCTAGTCTGGAGCTGGGATTCCTCACTTCCTAAGTATCCCTCCTGATTTTTACCCACCACACGTGGATGTAGGACCGCCCATTCCACATCTCCACACCACTCTGCATCTCCGCATCTCCGCATCTCCACATCTCTGCCCCTCCTACACGTCTGAATGAATGTGGCTTCTTTAAATTTTTGGTTGTCGGAATTCCATACAGCTCTGCTTTCTGACAATCTGGGTGATACTTGCTTTGTAGTCTAGTTGTAATTTTTGCTGTAGTTGTGCAAGGAGGTGAGACATGTTTACCTATGCCTCCATCTTGACCAGTCTATTATTCTTTGTATGGACTGGATTAGATAATTTAGAGGAGAAAAGCCTCATTGATGGGCCCTTTATAGAAAACGACCTTGGCATAAAATGCAGTCACAGAAATTATTGCTAGAGATGTTCCAGGTCAACAGAATTTGAAAATGGAGCCAAAATGGGGCTAATAAGTCAACAAACAGTTCTGTACTAAGCTTTATGGTGACTGAAAGACTTGCTTTACATGGAGATATAAAGAAAGCTTGCTTCAAATAGCTTTCAGATTAATTGGAAATGATCATTTAAATGCGGGTATTGCCATACAGTTTTATAAGTACTTTTACATGTGTGATTACATTTGATTCTCATAGTAGTATCCCTGAGAACTGGACAGGCAGAGTTGTTTTTTTCCATTACAGGTGTGTACTGAGGCTCCTAATATATTGAGACTTGTAAAAAAGTCAGATTCCCAGTTTTAGCAAAATTAGAAGTTTTGACTATAGGTCCTTCAGTTCCCAGGCTAGGTGTTTACTTTCTTATGACACCCATAGATCCATTAAGCTTGTAATCACTCATCCTCTGTGCTGCCTTTGTTCCTGACACTTAGAGGTTTTATATTTTTGCACGTATTAACCACCCTGTAATTGGTTTGTTCCCAGGACTCTCTTCCTTACACTACTGAGTTTCTTAGAATTAGGGACCGGTTCTGATCCGCCTGTCACCACTCTGGGCTCCCCACTGCTTGGCACAACCTGCCTGGAGTAGATGCTCAACAAATTGGTATGGCTTGTTCCCCTTGTACAGGTTGAACAATGTGTCATTTTAATCTGTACCTTTAACAGACTTTGCATTGGAAAACTTTATTGACTTATACATTTTCATCCATTATCAGTGGTTATTTCTTAGACCAAGTGTTTCCAACAGTTGGGGAGGGCCTAACACAATTGAAGCTCCAAATTCTCTCAGACCAGCATTGCTGTCAATCAAGAATAGTATCAGTGCTTCTGTCCTATTTTGCTATGTAGAGTTGTGTATTAATTTGAAGTTAAATCATTTCATTTTTTATTTGTTTTTTTCACATGTCATAAAATTCATTATGTTAAAGTATACAGTTCAATGGTTTTTAGTGTATTCACAACCATCACCACTCTCTTAATTCCAGAACATTTTTATCACCTCAAAAAGAAGTCCTGTATTCATTAGCAGTCACTCCCTATTTCTCCCCGTCTTTCCTCCAGCCCAAGGCAGCTACTAATGTGCATTCTCTATGGATTTATTTATTCTGGACATTTCATATAACTGGAATCATAATATGTGACTTTTTATGTCTGGTTTAACTTAGCGTCATGTTTTCAAGGCTTATCTATGTGGTAGCATTTAACAATACTTCATTTCTTTTTATGGTTGAATAATATTCTATCGTATGAGTATAAGGTCTGTCCAGAAAGTATCCATCCATGTAATATGAAAAATAGAGACATTTATTGAAGAAGATACAAGAAACATTGTACATAGGACAATGACACCTCAGTCCCCTTCAAAGTAGGCACCTTGGGACCTCACACAGTTCTCCCAATCATCATCTGCCCCATTGTATTTTCCTGGATCTCAGGGACAATATGAAATCTCTTCCCTTTCAAAGGTGATTTTAGTTTTGGGAAAAGCCAGAAGTTGCAGGGTCCCAAATCTGGGCTGTAAGGGGGCTGAGTCAACTGGATGATTTGATGTTTCACTAAAAAGCTCTGCATGAGACGTGATGCATGAGCAGGCACATTGTTGAGTCATCTGATTAGTTTCCATGGAAGAAAGTTCAAGCTTAACGCAAAATTTGATACAGATTCATTGCTCTACTGACTCAGTCATTTTGAATGCTATGGCCACACATGCTCACTCAACATCATCTACCACCCCCACTGCCTAGTACAGTGAAGTCATCGTCCACACAAGGACGTTCCAGTCCACTCTTCTTGGCCGCCAGGTTACATCGATGTCGCGCAAACTTTCTCTTTATATTAACAGTGGTTGGACTTTTCCGAAGAGACCACATTTTACCTGTTCATAGTCAGTTTATGGACATTTGGATTGTTTGCACTCTTTGGTTATTATAAACAATGCTGCTATAAACATTCATGTAAAAGGCATTGTGTGGTTTTATGTTTTCAGTTTTCTTAAGTAGGAATAGAATTGCTGCATAATATGGTAACTCTACATTTAACATTTTGAGAATTCCAAAGTGGCTGCACTGTTTCCCATTCCTACCAGCAATGTATAAGGACTCCACTTTTCTCCACATCCTCACCAACATGTGTTATTGTCAGTCTTTTTTATTATTGCCACGCTAGTGAATGTGAAGTGGTTTGTATATGGTTTTGTGATGTTTTATTTTTCTCATCCGACCATAAAGGAGGCAAATAATGATAGATGATAATATAGATGAACTTCATTTTAAACATTCTCATCTGTAATTAAAAGCTGAATTTTTACTTTGCCAAGGGTAAAATTACTTGAACTTTTTCCATACCAAATTTGAATATATCCCCTCAGTGTGACTTGCCTTTGATTGCAGCTAAAAATTAATAGGAAGCTTCTTAGTTTGTTTCCTTCATATTTTGATTTACCCAGACTGTATTTACACACAACTTTTTAACAATATATGTTATTTAAAGCAGAGATGTATCATTAATGGGACTTGTGTAACCAGGGTTCTTACTGGGATGATAGTATATCAAATATCTTTAGCAAATGTTACTATAAGGATTATCAGTAATGTTGGGCTATAACTTTATCTTTGAACTAAGGTAAATTTAGTGTTATGTTTATAAGCAGCATTGTTCTGTAATTTCAGGTAAATGTCTTTTAGTATTATAGACCCTGCGAATGAGTCAGTATGAAACAGCAAATTTTCTATGTCCAGGTTTGTCTTTTGAATGCTGCAAATTAAGTGAACAATATCAAAATGAATATGTTGGCGGAGAATTGTGGTTGGGCTACATTTCTAACTTCTGTGTGGTTTTGAAGTATTGTTGTGTTCTGAATTGTAATTTATATCTTGCTGAGTGGAGTGGCACAGTCCCTAGAGGAGGTCTTTCTGTGCTAGTTGGAACCACCTGTGGAAGGGAGAAACATTTCATCTACTTTATGATATTAGGAAATGAAGCTCTTTAAAAATTCTTCATTTTAATATAATTCACACTTTTATATGTGTCATATTGCAGCTTTATCGATATGCTACAACTCAAGCAATGACCAGCAGAAATTCTCTCTTGACAGATGTAATTGCTGCTTATCAAAGGTTCTGTTCTCGGCCTCCAAAAGGTAAACACTTAGCTGTGACCATAATGTTCTGCTTTCTTGTTAAAGAGCCATCCGCAGTAGCTGTTTACTAAGCAGGTGCATAAGTGGTGTTTCAGGTTGTCTCCTCCTGTAACCTACCCTTGCCTCTTCCTGTCTGATGCAGTGGTGAAAACATGTCACCTTTACATGTGACACTTGTAATGAAATTGGCATGCAAATGAGACTTTTTCCTTTTATACCCCTGGGATGTGAATTATATTAAACTGATTTACTCCTACATAAGAAATGGTATACTTTTAGCTTATGCTTTTTAATGATTTATCAATTGCTTTAAAAACAAACACATCCTAAAATCGATGACTTTTAGTTTGAGGATATGTATTTTCTTTCCCTCTTTAACAGGATTTGAAAAATACTTCCCTAATGGAAAAAATGGGAAAAAAGCCAGTGAATCTAAAGAAGTTATGGGAGAAAAAAAAGGTACCTTTTAAAAAGATTATGTTTTAACTTACCATTTGCCTCTAACTGAACAAAGTGTTATCTTAAGGCGGTTCTGAAACCTGTAGGTTACAAGTACATAGTGTAGACCCTGTGTCTTATTTTACCTTTAATTTTCTGTTTATATTTTCTTGTCATTTTTCAAGTTGAATTAATTTGAGGTCACCTTAGAGATATTTAATCATTATCAGTCATATTTAACTGCATATTTAATGAATATATTTGACACATAATTTAAGCCACTGGGAAAAATCTTAGAAACCTAATACATATAGTTTACTTGACACATATGGTGGTATAGTGAATTTTTCAAATTGTGCTTCAGAGCCTTAGGGATTCAGAGAGGGTTTCCTAGAGCTGCCTGGGTGAGGGGACCACATGGGCTCTGAGCCTCCTATTCTCCATTTCACGTTTGTATTGGCATTTAGCACAGTGCTGATATCTAATTGGCATCTTTTTAGGGAAATGCAAGGAAAGATATAATAAATCCCTTATTTTTAAATGAACTTTGATTTAGTTGGAGAGACAAATATATGCTCAAAGAATCCCAGGAATGAAAGCCAAGCCAGGGGATCAGGGAAGGGAGAAGCGCTTGTGTGGGCTGATTGGAACGTTGGTGACGTAGGTGACGCTGCATGTTGCCCAGTGCATGGTAGATAGTCTTTTAATCTTGGTTTGAGGGCAGATTAATGATAATAGGTCCAGTTTTTAAACACAGTCTGTTGGGTACCTTTTGCATAAATATTACTTTCCCTAGAGTAGTGTGGAATGTTGTCAAACAGCTTCAGAAATGTACTTCTGTTTCCCAGCCCTGTGCCTCACTAGGAGCAGGGCTTGTCTCTCTCAGATCTTGCCTCTCTTTAAGACCGGTGCACATGCTCCTTGTATGCATCACAGTGGAGTGAGCATGTCAGGAAGCCACAGTACCATGTAGCCACTAGGGGTGACTGGGTGCTGCAGCCTCCCATCCTCCATAGTAGAGGGGTGGTTTCACAGTGGTTGAAGATATTACAGTGTTACTTGCGGGTCTTTAAGAAGATAGGAAAGTAGGAAGAAAAGGAGGATGTTAGTGACTGTATTAGTTTCCTAGGGCTGCCATAACAAAGTACCACAAATGAGTGCTGTAAGCAACAAAATGTATGTCTCACAAATCTGGAGGCTGCAAGTCCACAATCACTGTCACTGGCAGGGTTGACTCTTCTGAGGGTCACAAGAGAATGATCTGCCCTGGGCCTTTCTCCTTAGCCTGTTGATGGTTGTCTTCTCTGTGTCTCTTCACTTGGCCTTTTCTCTATGCATAGTCTGTCCAAATTCCCCTTTTTATGAAATATCAATAAAATTGGATTAGGACCTACCCACATGACCTCATTTTAACTTGATTATTTCTGTGAAGACCCTATCTCCAAATATGATCAATAGGGGTTACGGCTCCAATATTTGAATTGGTGGGGGGGGGCACAGAGACACAAGTCAGCCTGTAGTAGGGACTACTTCCAGATTCTTGCAAACTTAATTTTATGTGTTTTTTTTCAATGATCAGACTCATGTCTTTCCTACAGAAGAAACTGTTAACAGTGTTCACTTCGTGGGAGTGGGAAAGCAGAGCACTTTACCTTTAAGTGAAAACTCAGTAATTCACTTACCTGCATTCACATTCTAACTCTGCCACTTGCTCACCGTCATTTAACACTATAGCAAATTATTCAACAAATTATTTAAGCTACAATTTCTTCATCTGTGAAATGGGTGTACTTATCGGATTATTGGATCATTGTGCAGATTTCATGAGATAATGTATGTAAAACACTGGCAAGTCTTCTTGAATGTTAATTCTGTATTACTCTCATCCTTCATAGTGCTTTTTAAACTGATTATTTGCCATAATATATTTTTCAATGTCTTTTATTAACTTAATGGAAACATTGTTGAGAGATATAAAAACCTACTATGCTGCTATATGCATTCTTTATTTACAAACAGAATCAAAGTCATCTGCTACCCCGCGACCTTCTGGAGGAGGAGTTGGTGGTGGTGGAAAACGAGGTGGCAAGAAAGATGATTCTCACTGGTGGTCCAGGTTTCAGAAGGTTTGATTCTAAACTGTGTTAATTTTGAAGATCCGGGTGGCCCCAGGAAAGTTAGGAGGCATTAATGGCATTGGGAGAAATTTGTGTCCAGCGTAACATAGATCATACTGTGACATTTCATTCTTCACAGAAATGTCTCTTTCTTTACCCAGGGTGACTTTCCATGGGATGACAAGGAATTCAGGATGTACTTTCTCTGGACTGCTCTGTTTTGGGGTGGAGTCATGTTTTACTTCCTGTTCAAGAGCTCTGGAAGAGAAATCACATGGAAGGACTTTGTCAATAACTACCTTTCCAAAGGAGTAGTAAGTATTTTATGGGAATGGTGGCTGTTGTGGTTCAAAAGGTGAAAATCAGTTGATTAGATCAATAAAGTGACAGTCAACAAGTTAGCCAAGTTTGTCCATTGTAAAGTTACTGTTTTCATATTGTTTTCTTTTTTTAATGCCGAAAAGTACTGCAACCAAAAAACGCATTTGTTTTGACCCAGAAATCCCCAAATTTATCACAAAATCCTTTTATTTCACTTTATCCGAGAACCTAGTTTTGGCACCACTGCTCCCAACTCTTCCTCTGGCAGCCCTCCATCTGCTTGCATCATTTACTTACATTCCCTCAGCTGCCCCTTTTCCCTGGTGTAGTGTGCCAGCCTCTCATGGCTCCATTACAACTTTACTGCTTTAGTCTCCTGTGAGCTTGGGATTGGATGAATCAGCCACTCAGAATATTTCAAGTGAGATCAGACGGCCTATGAAGGCTGCTCTGGAGCCTTTGTCACTGCTGGCTGGGTCTTTACCCAGTAAGACCCTATTTCAGCATCTTTAAGATGCTATTGATTTTAAGACACGTTATGTATTACTAGGAAAAGCTTTCAATGAAACTGAAATACCATCAGTTGTAAAATGTATCATAGTTTCTTAGATACTAAAATATTTAAAAAGTCCATCTTAGAATTGATGAACTCTGAGAGAACCAGGATTAGGCCTATTTTGTAACCGTGGGGACATTATTTAACCTGAATACTAGATTTTTCATTGATAAAATGGATAAAATAAAGATATTAATACTTACTATTAATGTATAAAGAATCTAAAGTTATTTTTAAAGTTTACACAGTAAGGCGAGGATGGAAAAAATGAAAACGATTGCTCAGATTTTTTGGAGCAAGTGTTTCTCTCATGAAAGTGACAATATTATATTTACAATTTCCAGATTGTGTGGGGAGCCTGCTTTTGTGTGGAGGGGGCTATACAGCTGTCCTTCCCAGGGTGGTGCCAGGTCCTTGGGGAGGATTCCCTGTAGCTGTGTCTTCTCCTGACAAGTTGGTTTTGTGGAATCATCTGCCATTGCCCTAACATTTTTATGGGGATAGAGTACTTCAGTTGCTCCTTTCTAGAAGGACTGTCTTTAGGAACAGTCAGTCTTCTCGTTCCAGCTTCTCCTGGAATCATCTGGGGCTCCCTCCCTTCCCAGTTTGACTCGTACCTTCCAGACTTCCTGCCAAGGCAGACTTCATTACAACAAGAAGCAAGCTTATGTTCCAAATCAGTCAAAGACGCTAGGATGAGGTTAAGAATGTTCTTAAAATCCAATATAGTTAGGAGGTTACAGAAAAAAACAAGTTTAAACCGTTTCATACCCATAGAGTTGCAAAAATTAACAAGTCCTATAATAGCAAGTGAAGATGCAGAACAGTAGGCATATTTTGGCAGGGAGTGTGAACTGGAGAGCAATTTCACACTTTCTAGTAAAACCAAAGGTGTGTATACCCTTCAGCCCACCCTTGCTGATCCATCTGCAGGTGCATGTCCCAGAGAAATTTTTGCAGATTTGTCCAACAGGAATGTTCATAACAGCATTGTTTGTGATAGTGAACCTTTTGAAATGGCCTAAATGTCTGTTAACTGGAGAGTGGGTAAATAATTTGTGTGCTCATGGAGTGGCATACCCCACAGAACTGACATGTCAGCCTGGGTAAACCTCACAGACATAACAGTAGGATGAAAAAGGATATTGTAGAAGTATATATAACAAATGAGACCATTTTTATAAAGTTTAGAAATAGGCAAAAGTGAGTATGTTTAGGGTTACTTACATGCGTGGCACAAGTGCTTTGGGGCGGTCAGCACCTAATGCAGAGAGTGGTCACCTCTGGGGAGAAGAGGGCCAGACTGATGGCTTCAGTAGTGTTTGTGATATTTTATTTCTCAAGCCAGAGTAAGCAACATGGGGCACCGTATGTTATTCATTATTCTTTTTTGTATGTATGAAATATCATATACATTTTAAATAAGCTCAGGTCTTTTCTGTAAATTTATATTTCAACATTTAACTTTTTAAAATTCCAGGTAGACAGACTGGAAGTCGTCAACAAGCGTTTTGTTCGAGTGACTTTTACACCAGGAAAAACTCCTGTTGATGGGGTAAATGATTTTATTAATTGATGTGAATTAGCTGTAAATTAAGTTTTCAGATTTAAGCACACATTCCTCCACATTGCAGTAGCTTTTTACACTGGACATACCAGTATTGGGCAGTGTGGCAGTTGTGATCTTCAGCACCATAGAATTTACCTGTTGGGTACATAAGTGTGATACGAAGAGTGGATCAGTGTTTTTGTTTTGGTTTGGTTTTCGTAATCATTTTGGCTGTACATTTAGGAAACAGTGAGTGAAATCCCAGTTTTTAGTATTCCATTATCATCTGTGATTTTTCAAGACTGAGAAAACAATTACTTGGTTAGGAAAAATATGTTATAATCTGAATTTCTTATCTGGAGATAGCTTTTTCAAATTGGTTTAAGAAGCATTCTGCTCATGTCTCCCAACTGTTTTGTAATATTATATTAATTACCATTTCTTTTCCTATTTTTAAAATAATTTGTATTTTCTGTCCAACCATTTGAACTCCATTCCAGAGACCCCAGATTGGCTTGAGGGGATTATGGGGGGAGGGGAAGAGAGGGGCAGGTGAGGTTTCAGGTGAATCCTAGTCCTCCTCTGGGCCTGACTCCCACCTCCCGCTCATCCCTAGTCCTTAGTAGTGTCTTGCAGTCTTCCTGCTCTCCCTCAGGGTCAGACCTCTCTCCAGGCTGCTTCCCTTCTCTCATGGGATGATTTTGTTTAACTGTTTCCTAGTCGTGTTGCCTGGATGGGGCAGTATTTTAAGGAAAACTAGAGCTGATGGTGACCATCTCTCTCTGATAAACATCAGTAGATATAAGAATATTCATGAAGCCATATGGCTCTGGTATTTTAGTTATTTTTAGGAAAATTACTCCATTTGTCTTAATTTTTTCCCATTTTTTTCACTTTATGATGAAATGTTCATTAATAACTATGCTTTTTTCCCTTAACTATCCCTCAGACTTTTAGTGTTGGCATTTAAATCAGTACTCCTTTGAACACGTTGCGTACCGGGAAATTTAAATGCCTTTTAGAAATGGCGAGAATTCTCGCCACCGTATGCAATGTTTAAGAAGACAGTTTGGCAATATATACAGTATTCCCTCACCTATCGCAGGTATTACGTTCTAGACCCCCACCCCCACCCCCGCGCGATATGTGAAAATCCGCGAAGCAGGAATCTTTCCTTTATTTTAGTATTTATGTATATTTAAGACTTTATAAACCCTTCCCACACACTTATAAACCATTCCCAGTACCTTATTAACCTTTCCTACTCCCTTATTAACCTTTTCCATACTTTTATAAACACTACTTATGTTCTTAAACAGTCTGCACTCTTAAACCTATGTAACTTTAACAACATACGTATACAGTACCGCAAAATCCGGCAATATAGCGAAAAATCCGCAATAAACAATTAAGTACAATATTTTTAAAAATCCCGCAATACAGTGAGGCTGTGATAAGTGAACCACGATCTAGAGAGGGATGACTGTGTATCAGCAGTTTTGAAAGTATGGACACACTGAGTAATTTTGCTTCAGTAATATAAATCCTCGGGAAATAATTAAGGATGCATGTAAAGATGTCTATATACAAGGATGCCCTCCAAAATATTGCTTATAGAGTCAAAAATTAGAAATAGGTAAGTGTCTACATTAGGCCCCTGGTTAACATTAGTGTTCCTCATTTCCCTTGAACTTTAATCTCCCTGCAGGAGCAGTGGCTGTCAGTGGGCCGTATCCTTCCCAGAGGGCTAGTTTCACATTTAGTATTGGTAGACACAGCATTTATGTATTGAAATTCATATCATTTTATTATAAATTACTTTCTTTTTCTTTAATATCACAGTTAAGGTTTTATATTGATTTCAAAATTGTGCATGTACTTCAAGATTGTAAAGGGGGTGTTATAAAATTTTAAAGGAATGGCATTAAAATTGCTAGTAGTATGTATCTCTGGGTGTTGAGGTTGTAGGTGCTTTTTATTTTCTTTGTATAGTATTTTCTTAGTTTTCAGTGGAGAACATGGATTACTTGCTTGACTGACTTTGTATTGAACTTTCAGAAATGGATATAAGATTTTTATATACTACTACTTGTAGAGTAGCAACATCAAATACTGTGCTTTATTTATACTAACTCCTCTAAGCCTGAGTTTCTTTATCTTTAAAAGTGGGAACAATTATACTGTTTTGGGGCTTAGTGCTTAAATGAGAATTGTGAAAGTCAGTGGTGTTTTTCAAACTTCAGGGTGCATAAGAATCACCTGGAGTGTTGGGACCCATCCCCAGAGGGTCTTAATTGAGACTTTGTCCCCAGAACCTCCATGCTGCTGGTGTTTTGTCCAACTCTGATGTGACTCATGCATTTAGCATATTGCCCAGTAGTAGATTATAAGTTAGGAATTGTCAGTTACCTGTGGTCGGTCTTACTATTGAAATGTTATGAGGCTTGTAACCACAGGAATTTTGTAGCTTTGTCTGAACAACTTACCAAAAATTATTGTTACATCATATTATAAAACTCCATATTTTGTTTTTATTTTTATTTATTTATTTATTTATTTATTTTAAGGGGGGGGCATTGATTTGTTGTTCCACTTATTTATGCATTCATTGGCTGATTCTTTTATGTGTTCTGACCAGAGACTGAACCTTCAAACTTGGGGTATCAGGACGATGCTCTAATCAACTCAGCTACCTGGCCAGGGCTCATTTTTTTGTTTTTAGATATGTGGAGAGAGATACAAGAGTGATATTCCCTACTCAGAAACACTGGTTGGTGGAGGGAATATGGGATGATACGTTATTCTCTTCTGTGTACACTTCTGAATTGTCTGAGTTTTATATCCTAGACTTATTGTTTTGATTTAAAAAATATTTTTTAAAGCAATCGCATGTTAAAGGATGAACAAAGTCTTCTTGTGCTATAAATTGTGGCTAAAACTTGCAGAGTGCTGGAACAGGGTCTACTGTGTAGTAAAGCTCCATAAATGTGAGTTATGATTAGTGTTTTTGTGGTATAAGAGAGGTAGTATGATGTGGTATATATGGTCAGTGGCTCTGGAGCCTGACGGCTTGGGTTCAGATTCATCCTCTTCCTACTAGATGTGTAGTCATGGGCAAGTGAAGTCACTCCTATTATTCTCTCATCTGTGAAATGGAAACAGTAATAGTCAGCTCAGTGCTGGCATAAAATAGCCATTGCTTCGGGCTCTTCAGGTGTTCCTCCCTAGAGCCTCAGTAACTCACCAGGTTGAATGAATAGAAGGTTAACAGAATAATAGTGAAGGTGCCTTCTAATGTTAAGGTTTGATTATCACCCCTGGGGACAGTACCTACTTCTTAGAGTGGCTCTGAAGGTTGAATGAGTTAATGTATATAAAGGGCTTAGAACAATGCTGACATTTAGTAAGAGCTCAATAAACTTTGGTAGTTATTACTGTGTCACCTTAGCTTTTAGTTTTGGGGTAGGTAGCTGAGATATAACTGGGAAATGGAGAAGAGGTAAAAAAAAAGAAGCATATTTATAAAAAGGATTGTGTTTTCAAATAGATGTTTAATTCTTTTGAATTTACAATTTTAGAATTACTGAGGAATACTGCCAAAGAAATTCTTATTTGCCAAGGATTACCAGGTCTTCTCACTGAGTGAAACTTAATCACCATATCATTAAAACCAGTCTTTTATTATTATTGGGTTTTTTATTTTATAAGATTTCAGTATTTCTGAAAAATTCTTTAAAAGTTGAATCCTGTAGTGAATTAAACTTTTCTTTCCTTGTCATTCTTAGGATATTTTGTTTTTCTGTTTTTATAGCAATATGTCTGGTTTAATATTGGCAGTGTGGACACCTTTGAGCGAAATCTGGAGACTTTACAACAGGAATTGGGCATAGAAGGGGAGAATCGGGTACCTGTTGTCTACATTGCTGAAAGTGATGGGTAAGAAGCAGTGAAAATATATAAACATGTTGAAAATTGTTTGCTGTGCTCTATATGGTTCACTATGTATTCCATCACCAGGGAGTAGGTTACATATTACATTGTCAAATAGGCCTTTATCAATTTGGCCAGCTTTTTAATTTTTTAATTTTTATTTTTTAAAAGATTTTATTTATTTTTAGAGAGAGGGGATAGGAGGCAGAAAGAGGGAGAGAAACATTGATGTGTGAGAGATACATTGACTGGTTACCTCTCGCAAGCCCTGAGCTGGGGACCTGGCCCACAACCCAGGCATGTGCCCTGACTGGGAATCAAACCAGGGACCTTTTGGTTCGCAGCCCAGCACTCAATCCACTAAGCCACACCAGCCAGGGCTGGTCAGGTCTTTTAAAACCATTGGTAATTATTTACTAATTTTTGCTAGTTACGAATTGATTTTTCTACACATTTATATTTATCATGATTAAGTGGTAGTTTGAGGTATTAATGTCCAATGCACTTTTAGTATGAATTTTGCATAAGGAGCCCTGTTATGTTAAAGTGTGGCATTTTCACCTTTTACCTATATTCACATTTATATTTCAGAGTTTTCTAAGGTTTTTAAGTAATTTTTCTTCCTCTCTTGTCAGAACTGCTGCTTCCCTTAGGGGTTATTTGTCTTTAATAAGGCCACTTACAAGTCTGAATCTTTTAAGAAGAGCCCATTGATTTCATGAGTTATTTGTCTTTAAACTTACTTGGGAATTATATTGCCTTTGAGTGGTCTGGGTACACCCAAATCACTTGGTAGTTGCCCCATTTGCATTAAATACTTGTTCTAGAGTTAGGAGTTGAAGAGTGAAAATAGAAACAAATCATAGTTTTTCTGTATGTGAAAGCAAAAAAAGAGAGAGTTGGTGTGTTAATTGAGCAGATAGTGTTGCTCAGTTTTAGGGACTTTCTTAAATCCTAGTTTGTGTAAACTCACAATCTGCCTGCAGTATTTAGATTTAGATAGCTATTGAAATTGTCTCACATATGATAAATCTTTCAGCCCCTAAGGCTATCATATAATTATTTAACTTTATAGGTTAGTGCTGAAACATTACAAAATTTTATTGTACCATTCTTTAAATTTTTGTTAGTGCTTTTTTTTTCCCTCAAGAAATAAGCCAAATGTACATTTTTCGTGGCTATTGCTTCCTGCTGTAGGAGCATTTAAAATATTGTAAAAAATGAAAAATTAGGAAGTAAATTCTGGTATTTGTTTTGTTTTTGACCTAAGACAAATAGATAAAAGGCAAAAGGCATCGCCAGGTTTTAAGTCATTCCCAAGTATGTCCCTCCAACAGACATAAGGGCAGACCAGTTCTCCTGTGAATCTCTCTTAAGCCTATACAAGCTGGATGGAGTGGCCTGTGCAGTACTCATTACCATTGGAAAAGCACATACAGCACTGTAATTAATGTTACTCCATAAGCAGTTGGACACTAAAAATCTTCTATCCTTATCTGAAAGCTCAATTTAAAGTCTGTCAAACAGACAATAACATGGTCTTCATCAAATAGGCAATACATGGTCTTCGTTGAAAACTAGGAAAATACAAAGAAAATAAAAAGCATCTATAATGTCAACACCCAGAAATAAACACTTAGCAATTTTGATGCCATTCCTTCAAGATTTCATAATACCCCCTTTACAATCTTAAAAGTACATGCAAGTCTTAAATCAGTAATAAAACCTTAACTGTATTATGAAGGAGAAAGAAAAAGAAAATAATTTACAATAAAGTGGTATGAATTTTAATATGTAAATGCTTGTAGCTGCCAATACTAAATGCAAAAAGTGTATACAGGACTTTTGAAACTGATGTGCTGTTAACTTAGCAAGGATTTGATATTTGTAAGCATCTCTTCAGAATAAGTTGAGGCATTCCAATAAGAGAACTGGAATTTCTACCCAGGCTAATACCAGGATTATGTTAAAATTTTAAGTGAGTAATTCAAAAGAAATTTCTTTGAAACTCATCTATAATAATAGTAAATCACAATTAGGCCTGCATTTTATGTAGGTGGTAGATATTAGGATAGGAATAAAATATTAATACATGTTAAGAACAGGTTTCTCTTTGGTCTTTATAAGTCTACTTCAGTGATACTGACACTAAGATTCTCCTTGTGCCTCAGATAAAATTATTAGAATATTCAGGTTTTATAAAAATAGAAAATTATGCAATTGTATCCCAAGCAGACATCAAAAAGTATATCTTGCAAAACATTTAAAAAACCAAAGATGAACCATTTTAAAAGAATGTTGCTGTTGTGTGTGGTTTCTTTTTAGTTCATTCCTCCTGAGCATGTTGCCCACAGTGCTCATCATTGCTTTCTTACTGTATACCATACGGAGAGGGCCTGCTGGTATTGGCCGAACAGGCCGTGGAATGGGTGGACTCTTCAGTGTTGGAGAAACCACTGCCAAGGTCTTAAAAGATGAGATAGATGTGAAGTTCAAAGATGTGGCTGGCTGTGAGGAGGCCAAGCTAGAGATAATGGAATTTGTGAATTTCTTGAAAAACCCAAAGCAGTATCAAGATCTAGGAGCAAAAATCCCAAAGGTAAAATAAACTTTCAGAAAGTTATTTTCAACTAATTAACCCCAAACTCTTTTGAATTATTTCTTAATCTCTGAAGTTACAATTTTATGAAGTTTGATGACTCATTATCAAATTATTTTCCTCCTTCCTCTATCTTTTTTTTTTTTTTTTTAAGATTTTACTTATTTATTCTTAGACATAGGAGAAGGGAGGGAGAAAGAGGGAGAGGAACATTGATGGGCTGCATCTCGCATGTGCTCCAAATGGGTACTGGCCTGCAACCTGGGAATGTGCCCTGACTGGGACTCAAACCGGTGACCTTTTGCTTTGTAGGACGAGACTCAACCAACTGAGCAACACCAGCCAGGGCTCTTTCTCTATCTTTCTAGTCTCTGCTTAACTCAAAAATCTTTCTGGGGTTATATGGTCTGTGTGCATGTGTGTTCTTGCATGTAGTGTGTATATTCCCAAAAGATTTGTGTTTTCTCCTCTTGGAAGCCTTCCTTAAGTTACTTTCCTTCTCCCTCCAGTCTGACTTTGACACCTTACTTCTCAGCTGTAGTGCCCTGTTGTCACCCAGTTGTCCCTCCTTCAGCAGGTATGAATAGACACTCTGCCTGGGGTTGGCACTGAGATTCATGGCACAACACTTGGTGGAGAAGAGCCAAACAGCACTGATTCTTGCCTTCCCTCCTCCCAGCAGACATCCTTGTGACCACTGCTAGTGATCCGCTGGCTTCACTGATCTCTGTGTTCCCAGGGCCAGCCTCAGTCATTAAGTAAATGAATCAAAAAAATTTACCTAATTCTTCTAAAAATCCATTAATAAAGTTTACTTTAAAGGAATCCTTTGTAAAGGGAATCATCATTTCCTTAATTTCATGTCCTACCTATACGGATAAAAAGCCATGTTTTATAACATGCTATTAACTTAAGTACCTGTACACATTGTACTTGAGCATTTCCACAACTTCAATAATTATAGTGTTCAAGCAAACACATTTTTTTTTCTTTTTAAGTTTACCATTGGTTATTAGATTTTTACTTTATTTGTGAAACTTTAAAGGGAAGAAAATAAGCTGACTGAAAATTGGTAGTGTAATGTTTGAGTCTCCTTGCATTATTTAAGTAAACACTAAAAATCTTATAAAAATAAGGGAAGTATTTAAGATTTCACGTTTTGACCAAATTTTTTTAAACAGTGTAGACTCTAATAATCCTTTTCTTCCTCTTCTTACTAATATAAGAATATTCTACCATACTTCAAATGTTTAAGAAATATTTAATGTATATCACTAAAATTTATCCAGATTTAACCTAGGAATTGTCTGTGGATATGCAATTTACTTTTCTGAAATCCTAGTTAAATATAGTTTCTCTTTTTCATATCTGAAGGGTGCTATTCTCACTGGTCCTCCAGGCACTGGGAAAACACTGCTAGCTAAGGCCACAGCTGGAGAAGCCAATGTCCCTTTCATCACTGTTAGTGGATCCGAGTTTTTGGAGATGTTCGTTGGTGTGGGTCCAGCTAGAGTAAGTCCTTTGTTTTATTTTTTGTTTTTTTAAAGATTTTTAAAATGTATTTACTTTTAGATACAGATGAAGGGAGGGAGAAAGTGGGGGAGAGAAACAGCAATGTGTGAGAGACACATGGATCGGTTGCCTCTCACTCGCCTCCAAATGGGGACCTGGCCCACAACCCAGGCAGGGATCAAACTGGTGATCTCTTGATTCACAGGCCGACACTCAATCCACTGGGCCACACCACCCAGCGCCTTTTATTTTACTCTGATGGTGCTGCTTCCTCCTCCTTCTTTGTTCCCCTGAAATGGGGATTTGGTAAAGATGGTCCTGTGCCCTGGAATCCTGTGAAGGACCCCTCAGCAGTCACGGCCTTGAACACTTCTAGGCCAAAGCCTCAGCACGGCCTGTGACTACCCCACTCTCCCCGCCCTGACCAACACTGCAGTGTGTTAATTGGATTCTCTTTTTTAGTTGTTGAGTTGTAAGATCTTTTTATATATCCTAGATACTAACTACGAATCAGGTATATGATGTGCAAATATTTTTTTCCATTCTTGGGTTGTCTTTTCACTTTCTTCATAGTGAAGCGCCAAAGTTTTAAATTTTGAAAAAGTCCACTGTATCTGGTTTGTTTGTTTTTTTAATGCTTTTGTTGCCTGCATTTTTAGTGCCAACTAAGAATCTATTGCCAAATCAAGGTTATAAATATTTACTCCTGCGTTTTCCTCTAAGAGTGTTATAGTTTTAGATGTTTCATGTAGATCTGTGATCCATTACAAATTAATATCCATTTTGAATAAATGTGTTATAGTATAAGGGTCTAACTTCACTCTTCTACAGTTTGTATCCAATTTTCTCAGCACCGTTTGTTAAAAAGACTGTTCTTTCCCCCATTGAATATTATTAGCATTCTTGACCATAGACAGATGGATTTATTTCTGAACTCTCAATTCTACTGTACTGACCTATATGTCTCTCTTTATGCCAGTACCACACTGTCTTGATTACTGTTGCTTTGTAGTAAGTTTTGAAATCAGGAAGTGTGAGGGTGGATTAATTTTTAAGGAAACACATTTTCACTCTTGTATATTTACCAATGTCTAAAATGTTGACCTTTTTTTCAAGCACTGTAGAAATGCAAAGTGCTATCACAATTACTTTTCTAAACAGTGGGATACAATTTACAATCAATAACAAAGTGTTGTGTTATCAGTTGGCAGCATTTTTTTTTCTTTCAATGGCAAGTGTAGTAATGATGGGTCTTAACATTATTGACATCTTATATTAGATGAACTATGATAAGTGGAGTTGGCAGATTCATATGGGTTTTGTATGGCAGGTAAGTCTTAGAAAAATAGGGGAGCATGAGGAAGTTTTTATAATAATGGATCATGGAATCTAATGTGGGCACAGAGTGAACTGAAGACCAGAGAGCAGAAGCAGTGGGCCTCATGGGATGGAGAGGTAAGAAGTAGGTGAAGAATTGGTTGTGGAAGGTGCTTGAGTACATGGGCGGGCTGGATGGTCAGGAGGATGGGTGGTCAGATGGTAGATGGCTTGAAACTGTTGTTTAGGGGGACATGGTGGTGCTAGTCACATCAGAGTTGAGAGAGAGGTGATTGAAAAGGTGGTCAGAGAACTGAGAGACCAAGACCCACATGAATGTGGAAGTCACTAAGAAAATCCTTCTTGGTGGGGGCTGTGGGTGAGGGAGTAGAGAATTGGGCAAGGGACGACTAGAATGCCTGCCACATGGCAGGAGCCTCAGTGAGCAGAATTATTTTGGGGTGTGAAGTAGACCCAGAGGGAAAGATAAAAAACCTTCTAGTTGAGAGCTTTGCAGGGACAGCCAAATTTCAGTTTAGGCAAGGAGGTGAAGGAAGTATTCAGGGAGGAGCTTGAGAGGGTGGAGGCCTGTTTATCATAGATCTATAATTCATTGGGGAGGCCGTAGAGGGACATGAATTATGTTAAGGGATGTGCTCAGAGCTGTGTAGGCATAGAAATCTCAGAAGTCCAGGTGGTGGAGGATGATGGGAGACTTGGACTCTTGGTGAGGAAAGTAGAAGGAAAATGAGGCATACGGAGTTTTTCTCTGGATCTCTCTGTAGAGGTAAGTTGATAGAATGAAACCCTGAACTCTTACTGATAGGGATAGGAATGGCTATTCCTTCTTCAACCCACCTAACTAGTGGCCTGAGGGGACATGCTTTGCAGGACAGAATGTGGGTGCAGGGGCCTCACAACTGCTCCTGCTGGCAGCAGGGCTGAGGGCAGGACACTGTCAGACACTCTGGGGTTGATTGATGAGTGGACATGGGTAGGTCATGCCTTTGCTTTCTGTGTAAGTGTTGCCCACGTTT
The DNA here is from genome assembly GCF_987537825.1 of Furipterus horrens. Lineage (NCBI taxonomy): Eukaryota > Metazoa > Chordata > Mammalia > Chiroptera > Furipteridae > Furipterus > Furipterus horrens. Next base: position 54,363,044 of record NW_028327178.1, on the reverse strand, counting down.
AGTAAGTCTTGTTTGTTAGTAACTGCCTCAGGCATGAAATGTGAATCTCAGAGTAGTTTGAACTTTTAAACTGGGAATGTAAAGTTTACAGCATTACTGTATTATATTTTTGTAGGCTAAAGTTGTGTATTATTAATTTGTTGATGTTATAAAAATAACACATTGTTAGTGTTTATTACACATACAGTAATTTATGAGGTTATAGAAATAATATTTGCTTACCTTAAATCAGTTACCCACAAAGTTGTGTGCCGCTTCACTTCTTTACTACTTGTAACTTTTAAAATATTTATGTACACTGTTTAAGCCAAAAAGATTGTCTTCCTGTGGGACAGGATACTTAATTTTTTTTTTTTTTTTTAGGAGGATAAATAATATTTATTTGTCAAGTGACTCTAGTGTTTATATTTTTATCCAGGTTCGAGACTTATTTGCCCTTGCTCGGAAGAACGCCCCTTGCATTCTCTTCATTGATGAAATAGATGCTGTGGGAAGGAAGAGAGGAAGAGGCAACTTCGGGGGTCAGAGTGAACAGGAGAATACACTTAATCAGTTGCTTGTGGAAATGGATGGTGAATATTCAAGTCTTGAATTTTAAACTGCACTAATTGTTTTATATATTATATCTAAAAGGAGAATCCTTATGCTCATATTGAGTAAAAAAAAATTTCTAAAATAGCCTTTTTAAAGGCTCTTTTATACCAGTACAGATAATAGCAAAATATTCTTTCCTGGCAGCCTGCCATAACTTAATATTAGTGTTAAGATGATATTTGTACTGGGTGTTGAAAAATAGAAAAATTGGTGAAATGATTCACAAAAGATTTATAGTCTCAAAAGTATATATGATTCTGAAGTATCAGGAGAACCCATGTGCAACCATGTGTGAATTTGACAAATTTCAAATACTCTTTCACTGAGTAGCAATGTTTCCATGTTAGTCAGCCTTTTCTTTTATTTGAGAAAGCCAATCTCTAGGATGTGCCAGGTTTTTCATGCTGTAAGATATGGGGATGCTGCCGAGTGTTCAGAAAGGGGAGGCACAGTGGCAAGTATCGAGCCAGTTTGCATTACTGAGTGAGCATTGCATCCAGAATCAGATGGCAGAGCTCCTCCTCCACTCTGGTGGTCAGTCCACATGTATGCCACATGTTTAAGTCAGAGAGCCATACCTGGGGGAAATTAACATCTGGGCTCTTTCAACGCCAGAGTCCTGAAGGTACAGGCTCTGCAGCCATGGCCTTGATGTTTGAGAAATGCCCAATAAAACTGAGCAAGTTGAGCCTGGAAAAGTGGTTGGAGGTGGAGGTTGAGAACTGTCTTCAAAAATGCAATGGGCTCTCCAATGGCCCAGGGAATTTAGACATATCATTTGCAAATTTAGTCTTATTGATTATAGAACATTCTTAAAATTGACAACAGAATCTGAATTTCTAGTTAAATAAATTAAAATCTTTGATCATTTGTCTTTAAAAAATTGATTCCAAAAGTTATGACTAGTTTTATTAAGGACAAGAGGAATAGTAAGAAAAATCATTTATGTTTGTGACTTAAAACATTAGATAATAAATTGAAATTTTTTTAAAGTAGCAGTATATCAGTAGTGTTCATACATTCCTCACAGGCACATGGTTACTTTCTGCCTCATGTTACTTAATAATATTACATCTTTGGTATTATCTTTTCAGGTTTTAACACAACAACAAATGTAGTCATTTTGGCAGGTACCAATCGACCAGATATCCTAGATCCCGCACTGATGAGGCCAGGGCGCTTTGATAGACAAATCTTTATTGGTAAGATGATTTTCATTGAGTTGAGTCCAGTTTTCATGAGTATGATACTGTTTCACTATGACTTTTGTTTCCTTAAAAATGACTTCTCAAGGACCACCGGACATAAAAGGAAGAGCCTCTATTTTCAAAGTTCACCTCAGACCACTAAAACTGGACAGTACCTTGGAAAAGGAGAAACTGGCAAGAAAACTTGCATCCTTAACTCCAGGGTTTTCAGGTGAGTAGACCATAAGTTGTTCTGTTTATAAGTCCTTTAAATCAATGATAGTTGCCAGGTACCAGTACGCTTTGTTACCTCTCATCTTGGGGCTTCCTAAGTTATAATTTTTACTTCTTTATTACAGGGAATTTCAAACATACAACAGAAGTTGAGAAAATAGTGTAATGAACTCCTCTGTACCCATATGCTAGCTCTAAAAAACAATTCTTCATTTATGTTCAACCTTATCTGTACCTTCACCCTCGTCCCTCTGTCTCTGGATAATCTGTGACAAATTCTTTGACAGCATAACATTTTATCCATAAATGTTACAGAAGATATTTGGGTTTTTTAAAAACAACTCTATTGAGATAAAATTAACATACCATCAAACTCACCTGTGTGTAAAGTGTATAATTCAGCGGTTTTTAGTATATTTACTGAATATAGTTATGCAACCAATCACTATAATTTTAAAACATGTTCATCATCCCCAGAAGAATCCATTAGCAGCTACTCCCTCCAATCCTAGCCCTAGGCAATCCCTAGTCTAATCTACTTTCTGTCTGTAGATTTTTCTATTTTAGTATCTCATATATATACAACTGTATAATGTGGCCTTTTGTGCTTGGCTTCTTTCATGTAGTTAATGTTTTCAGAGTTCATCCACGCTGTAGCATATGTCAGAATTTCATTTTTTATGGTTAAATAATATTCCATTGTGTGGATATACCACATATTATTTATCATTAATCAATTGGTGGACATTTGGGTTGTTCCTGTCTTTTGGCTATTGTGAACAATGCTGCTATTAACATCTATGTACAGATTTTTGTGTGGACATATGTTTTCATTTCTCTTGGTTATATACTTTAAAGTGGAATTGCTGAATCACTTTTTGAAGAACTGCCAAATTATTTTCCACAGTGGCTGCACCATTTTAGATTTCCACCAGCAATGTATAATGGCTCCAGTTTCTTCACATCCTCACTGACACTTGTTATTGTCTATCTTTTTGACTATAGCCATCCTAGTGGATATGAAGTGGTATCTCACGGTTTTGATGTGTGTTTCTCTAATGACCAGTGATGTTGAGCATCCTTTAATGTGCTTATTCCAAGAGTTTTTAAATGTAGAATGTGATGCTTTCTTCGTATTCCCTATCAAAATGAAATAAAAAGGAACATTTGAAAAGTACAAGGAGATTATAACAAGTTTGTTATCAAGAGAAGATAAACATCTTAAATGTCTCAGGGTTCTAACTTTTTACATGCTTTGTGTCTTTGGACTTTGCAATTTATAACATTAATATTTATTTGTTGAGCACATACACTGTGTTATAGTTTATTTCAGACTTTGTCTGAAAAGTTAATTCAAGAGTCTATGGCTCTAGAAAGTATTTGGCATGTATCGCACGTTTAACTTTTGTTGTTTTAACTCACTAGGTTATTTTAATGCTTATGTTTCTTATTATATTTCAGCCTATTGTGTAATATCCACATAAGTTACTTTCCCAACAGAGATAGAACTAAGTTAATTAATGGGCATGTTTAAATATTATCTTAGTTTGCTATTACATGAGCCATATTGTATATAAAGGTAAGTATTTGTCTGTAATAATCTATTTACTACTAATAGTTACACCTCACTTTGAAGTGCCAGTATATTACCAGGCTGTTACTGAATGCTAGATTACCTTAGGGTTATCATAAATCAAACTGAATTATATTTACCTAAAACTCTAATCCAGTCTGCTGGTTGAGAAATTGACTATGGATTTAGTTGTCCACAATGTGTGACTAATCAGTTTGAGTATTCATATTTGGTGGGTAAGCTGTTCTGTATATTCATTTTGTAGGAGCTGATGTGGCTAATGTCTGTAATGAAGCTGCATTGATTGCTGCGAGACATCTTTCAGATTCCATAAACCAGAAACACTTTGAACAAGCAATTGAACGAGTGATTGGTGGTAAGGATTCTGAGTATAACTCAAGTCAAAAGGCTGAGAAGATGAATTTGGGGCCAGGGATTTCTCTGTTTTGGCAAGATCTAGAACCAAAACGAAGTATATTTCCCTAGCTATGGGGCTCACCATGCACCTACTATGTTCCTTTAGTGCTGTGACCCCCTTCCGTCCCCTGGAGATGGATGGTGTCGGCATTGGGTGAGTCTGAGATCACAGCCCACACACTGCCTCATTCTCATGGGCAGCAAGCAGTGAGATGTCGTCCCCTGAATTATACCAATCTATTTTTTTAATAAATGTTCACAACCTTCCTATTCCAGAAATGAATTAAATGTGCTCTACACTAAATATAGCTGATGGATAAACAACTCTAATGACTATTTAACCAGGAAACACTCACACCGCCAGCACAGTGGGGATGCACATAATATGTTTTCCTTGCCTTCTAGGGAGCTTACAACTTAATACTCATAAAAACACAATTAGCAATTCAAAAACTTGGGCATTCAAAGGAGAGAAAAGGCTACAATCAGGAGGCCTGCACAGAAGAGGTGGGATTTAAACTGGGCTCAATAGACAGATGGGATACCATGTGGCAGTGGCCTGAACAGAAGGAGAAGATGGTTTGGAGATAGTGTTACATACACCCTGTGTTTCATGGAGGGAAAGTAAACCAGGCAGACTCAAGTTCCTGTGGGAAGTAAGGCAAAGTTGAAAGAAGTTACTTAAGTCTAGATTTTAGAAAGCTTTGAATGTTAGGCTCAGGGACTTTTTTAAATGTCCTGTAGCTAATACTGAACAAATGTGAGGTTTCTTTTCTGAGCCACAGTAATATGATAATCAGTGATAGTTTAGGAAAATGAATCTGACTCTGAAGAAGAGAGAAGCACCCGGAGACAGCTTTGCAGTCATGCATGTGAGATAGCAGGCTTTAGCATAGGTAGTTCCATTGGAAATAGGCAAAAGAAAGGAGAGTCTGACAGGCTGCAGGAAGAACGGGGTTCTCCCAGGCAGCTAGCTTGGCAGAAAATGAAATGTGCTAAGTTTGAGATGGAACAGGGTGTCCATGTGGAATTCTGGAACACCACAGTGGTACAGACTGGTTCCTGGGGTTTGAAGGTGGGTGAGAGGACTCAGGGAGCAGTTGCCTCCTAGGAGGACAGGAGCTCGCATAATAAACATTGCCAAATGTAGCAGAGGGATGAAAAGCGAGTCAGCAAAGTCACCAAAGCTTGTGTGCTTACAGACCCAGAAGGAACATCTGCGAATAAGACAAGGAAGAAGTGCCATTAAAGAAGACTTGGGAGGTTGGAGGAAAGGGAGACAAGGACATGTCTTTTAAGGAAGAGTTGGCAACAGGATCAGATTATGTGGGGGCGTGAGGGAGAATGACCTTTGGACTTGGCAGTGAGACTGTTCTTGGTGACTTGACATGACAGTTTGAATTGAGTGGAAAGTATGAAGCCAGACTAATGGAGATTCCAGTAAAGATCTAGAGCTAGGATAGCAATGTGCTCAATCTTGATTAGGTGCTAAATAACTATTGAATGAATGAGTACCACTTATTGTAAACATCTGTTAATGAAAAGAGAAAATCTAAGATGACAGAGTTGTGGATGGAACTAAATGAAATAAATCACTATAGAAATGTGAAAACTGCATATTTATGCCTTTTTAAGTCAGGGGGATGCCATCAGTGCTTAGTACAAAGTGAGAGTGTGAAAGAAAACTGGGCGCTGGTAGAGTAGGAGGCCTTGCTCTGAGGTGGGTGGATGCTTATCTGTTCACAGCTCAGCCACTGTAATCCAGCCGTGGGCAGCCCTTGTTCTGTGATAATATACTGAAAATGAAAAATTTCTATGGTAAACTATGAGGAAATTTTTGTTTTATCAGGTAAGCAAGAACTGCTTATCTATGTAAAACAGAGGCTTGTTAACAGGCCCTCTCTAACTTCCCACCCTTGGATGTACTCTCCACCTGTGGTATATACATACTTGTGTTACGTCATGTCATTGGTAACATAGCACACTCTTTTTAAAAAGTCTTCAAGACTCCTTAATATGTTATCAGTTGATAAATTCTCTCAGATGAGTTTATCTTAAACACAACAAAACTACTTTTGTCAAGGCGTGATGATTTGTATGAGTACAAACTGTGGTAAGTTTCTGCATTACAAAGGTGCACATGAACTTCAACATCCACCTTTATCCAGGCCAGAGAAGAATTGTGTATAGATTAGGGGTCCTTCAGCTCTGTAGTTGACACACAGGCTCAGCACAGGTTTCCTGGGGTTATCTTCTCTGGTTTACCCTCCTGCTCCTTTGTCTGGCTCTTGGAACTCCCTTGGGCTGTTTGTTGAGTGTGCTAGGCACTGCAGCGATGGCCTAACCAACTTGGTATTTCCAGACTAGTCCTTCCTCCGATTGGTGTCTACCTCGGACTAGTGTCTACCTTTCATCAAGAACAGAGAGCAGGCAGTCTCCATGGCAGGCATCCTTGCTTTCCCAGTGCTTGGTAGTTCTGAATACCTAGACTGAGCAATGAGCTCTTTCCAGACTTTGTTTTCTATGAATTGTGTATGTTTCAAGTTGACTTAACTGCTGAATTTTATTTTGCATTTCTGTTTTATTTCCCAAAATAATATATGCAGCTCAAAAGAGTGGGAAAATTAGGAAAAAAGTGTGCCTTGGGATAGGGGTAGTGAATGCATTTTGCTGTAGCTGTGTCTGTTTTGAAGTTGATCCTTTTATTCTGACCTCGATAATTTTTGGATTGTCAAAGCACCTTAATCTCTAAATCACCTTTTAGATAAGGCAATGTATAGTATTATAGAGCTCTCTTTTTGTGCTAGTGTCCCTAACACAGTGGTGGTGTTTTTTTGCTCTTGTCAGGCTTAGAGAAAAAAACCCAGGTTCTGCAGCCTGAGGAGAAGAAAACTGTGGCGTACCATGAGGCAGGTCATGCGGTTGCTGGCTGGTATCTGGAACATGCAGACCCACTTCTAAAGGTAAAGCAGATTATGTCGAACAGTAAGCAAGCCAGATGATTGTGTGAGCAGTTACTGGAGGAGAAGATTGTACCCCTTCAAAGGATAAATAGAGATGTTTAAATTTAAAGAAATTTAGCAAAAACATCTGGTAATAACAGTGGGATAAGATAGTTACACAACCCCTCCCACTGAAAAGTTTCCAAAAGCAGACCAAACCTGAGGAGAGTTTACTTTCAAAAAGTAACAGCTACAGTGAGTCAGAATTGGGTGCTTGTGGCTTTCTTGCCTGAGGGTTTCCACAGCCAGTGATGGGAAATGCTGGACTCGTAATGTGGCAGAGGAGAAAGTTCAGGATTTGACGAAAATTGGAAATTTAACAGGAAAGTCCTAGAAGCATGAAAGCCGCAGAGGGGTGAGACCCAAACCCTTGGCTGACGGCTGAACTGCGTGAATAGGTATATCCCAGAGAACCTGGGAAAGTAAGCAGAGACCAGAGAGAGAGTGAGTTTATTAAATTTTGTCCTTTTTCAACTAAGAGTATTCTCCAAACTGGTGCAGCATGGATGACCGGAAGCAGCATAACTCACTTGCTTTGTTAGGACAGCTGGAAATTGAGAGGGGTCCTCTGAAGTAAGGAGACCACAGAGAAGACAAAGTAAAAATGTACAAAAAACATTTTAGAGCCCTGGCTGCTGTGGCTCAATGAATTGAGTGTCGGCCTGCAAGCTAAGAGTTACTGGTTCGATTCCCAGTCAGGGCACATGACTAGGTTGCACGTCAGGTCCCCAGTTGGGGGTGCGTGAGAGGCAACTGCACATTGATGTTTCGCTCCCTCTCTCTCTCCTTTCCCCTCTCTCTAAAAATAAATAAATAAACAAATAAATTATTTTAAAAAAAAACATTTTAAATAATATAAAAGGAAGCCAATTGAACTAATAAGTAAAGTTAGCAGGGTTGCAAAATCTAGGGTCCATATAAAGAGATCAGTTGTATTTCTATATATTAATAATGAACAATGGGAAGATAAAATTTTAATAATCCAGTTTCATTTACAATAGCATCAAAAACATGAAATATGAGAAGCAGCTTTTTGGCTCCTTCTTGAACCTCCGTCTGGTTTGGCCTCCTTGCCACCACTCCAGCGTCCACCATGTCCACAAGGATGACCCAGAAGACGACCTACAAGGTGTCCACCTCTGGCCCCCGGGCCTTCAGTAGCCGCTCATACTCAAGTGGGCCCAGCATCAGCGCCTCAGCCTTTTCCCGGGTGGGCAGCGCCTACCAGGTTGGCCTGGGCGCCAACATGAATCTGGCTGGAGGTTTCGGCGGAGCAGGGAGTAGAGGGTCCATCAAAGCCGTCCAAGTGAACCAGAGCCTGCTGAGCCCCCTGAAGCTGGAGGTGGACCTCAATCTCCAGGCCGTGCGCAACCAGGAGAAGGAGCAGATCAAGACCCTCAACAACAAGTCTGCTTCCTTCATTGATAAGGTGCGGAGCCTGGAGCAGCAGAATAGGATTCTGGAGACCAAGTGGACTCTCCTGCAGCAGCAGAAGACGACTCGCAGTAAAATGGACAATATGTTCGAGAACGACATCAACAACCTTCGGTGGCAGCTGGAAACACTGTCCCAGGAGAAACAGACTGGAGGCGGAGTTCGGCAACATGCAGGGGATGGTGGAGGACTTGAAGAATAAGTACGAGGACGAGATCAACAAGTGCACAGAGATGGAGAATGAATTTGTCCTCATCAAGAAGGATGTGGTTGTAGCTTACACGAACAAGGTAGAGCTGGAGTCCCGCCTGGAAGGACTGAGTGATGAGATCAACTTCTACAGGCAGCTGTATGAAGAAATTCGTCAGCTGCAGTCCCAGATCTCCGACACGTCCGTGGTCCTGTCCACGGACAACAGCTGCTCCCTGGACCTGGACAGCATCATCGCCGAGGTCAAGGCCCAGTACGAGGAGATTGCCAACCGCAGCTGGGCTGAGGCTGAGACCATGTACCAGATCAAGTATGAAGAGCTGCAGTCATCAGCCGGGAAGCATGGGGATGACCTGCGTCGCACCAAGACGGAGATTTCTGAGATGAACCGGAGCATCAGCTGCATCCAGGCTGAGATCGATGGCCTCAAAGGCCAGAGGGCTGCCCTGGAGGCCTCCATCGCTGATGCCCAGCAGCGTGGTGAGCTGGCCATCAAGGATACCCAGGCCAAGGTGGCTGAGCTGGAAGCTGCTCTGAGAACTGCGAAGCAGGACAGGGCCCAGCAGCTGCGTGAGTACCAGGAGCTCACGAGCGTCAAGCTGGCCCTGGCCGTGGAGATCGCCACCTACCGCAGGCTGCTGGAGGGCGAGGAGAACCGACTGGGGTCTGGGATGCAGAATGTGAGTATCCACACCAAGAGCAGCAGCGGCTACTCAGGTGCGCTGAGCCCAGCTTACGGCAGCCCCAACTACGGCATGGGCTTCCAGGCCAGTTTGGGCTCTGGCGGGAGCTCTGTCTCCTTCAGCCGCACCAGCTCCAGCACCTCCAAGACGGTGGTTGTGAAGAAGATTGAGACCCACGATGGGAAGCTGGTGTCTGAGTCATCTGATGTCCTGCCCAAGTGAATGACTGCTGCGGTCCCTCCCGTCCTCCAAGCTGCGCAGGGGGGTGGAGGGCACAGGAGGCCCAGCTGAAGCTCAGCCCCACCCAGTCCTCAGCTGCCCTTGGGGTGGGGGAGTTTACCGCCTGGGGGACCGCCTCTTACCCATGCCCTTAACTAGAAGCCAAATCAACTGGTTTGTTTTTTTCCCCCAAAATAAAGCCTCAATTGGCTCTGCAAAAAAACAAAACAAAACACTATGAAATACATAGAAATGAATTTATCAAAATACAGGGTGGGGCAGTAGATTTACAGTTATGAATGTGTGAAACAGGGTTTATTCTTTTATTATTTATTATCGTATTATTCTCCATACAAACCTACTTTTGCCCCACTCTGTTTTTATAGGACTTGTACAGTGAATTATCAAGACCTAAATAAAAGTAGAGATATACCATGCTCATGGAATGTTATGATGTCAGTTCTCCCCAAATTGATCTGAATGGAGTTTCAGTGCAATCAGCAGATTTTTTGTAGAAATTGATATGAAATTTATATGGAATTGCAAATATCAACTAGAATAGTGAAAACAATTAATTTGAAGGGTTGACACTGATTTTAGACTTTGTATATAGCTGCAGTAACCCAATGAGGTACATACTGTATGATTCCATTTATATGCAATTCTAGAAATTGTAATAATCCATAGCGACTGAAAGCATATCTGCAGTTGCCTGGGGTTAGGGGGAAGGGTTAACTACAAAGGGGCAAAAAAGAAACTTTGGGAGGATGAAGAGAATATTTTGTATCTTCATTGTGGTAGGAGGTTAAGTTTGTCAAAACTCACTGATTTTAAAAATAGCTGAATCAAGAGCAAGTATTTGTACAATTGCATGTTATTAACTCATACCTGTAAATAAACAAGCATCTCCAATTGTGTGGTGATGTGTTCTCTCCAGACCTCACAGACTCAGGTTTTACATGTCAGCATTCAACTGTAAATTAAAAAGGTCCCCCAAATTCTTCAGAAACTGAGGAGCTGTTTAAAATAAAGTGCATTCAACATGAAAAAAACATGCATTGAATTGTACACTTTAAGTGGGTACATTCTTTTATATATAAATTCATCCCTTAATAAAATGGATTTTTTTTTTTTCAAAATTAAAGGAATTTACTCAATTGCAAAAAGAGGACTAGAAAAGAAAATGAAGGCTGCTGAGCATCAAGGTCTGCCTTACCTCCTGTCCTGTAAAGGAGAGTGTGGCCATGGGCGGCAGTCATGTTGAATGGAACCTTCACTGTATTTAGGTTTTTAGAAAGTGTCACCACTCACCAGCAGTCTTTTTGTCAAGACTGAATAATTTCAGTTGGGTTTTATAAAAAGACAAATACTTTCTAGAACTCTAAGGTGATGTTGTCCTAAGAGAAAATATTTCTCCTGATTTCATCTAGCCAAGCCTGATTGATTGCCCAGTTCTGTGCTTATGTTTTATAAGTGAGTTTATCTGTAAATGTTGCCATCAAGTCGTCATTTGGTGTTGGAATCTTCAACAGTTTTATGTTTTGTACATGCCAGGTGTCCATCATCCCAAGGGGCAAAGGACTAGGTTATGCTCAGTATTTACCCAAAGAACAATACCTGTACACCAAAGAGCAGCTCTTGGATAGGATGTGCATGACTCTGGGTGGCCGGGTGTCAGAAGAAATCTTCTTTGGAAGAATTACGACTGGTGCTCAAGATGACTTGAGAAAAGTGACTCAGAGTGCATATGCCCAAGTGAGTATGAAGTGGAGTGCTGCTTTCTTGCATTTGCATGAGCAGTGGACATTCCTGAATGGCCCTGAAACAGTACCACTGTGTTTGATTGGTTTAGGCTTTTCAGGCAAGGATTATTTCTTAAATCCATTTTAAAGCAATCAAAACTTAAGAAATGGCTTTGGGCACTCCTGTTAGGCATGTGTCAGCTCTTCTGGGTCAGTCACTTTGTCAAGATCTTTTTAATGCCTCATGTAAAATTTTTTTCTACTGTCATCTTTTACCTTTTATTTCTTAGGACATCATTTATTGTGTTTGCTCTGTGTTATTTCTAGCTTCATCTTTATTTTTTTAATATTTTCTTTTATATCTTTTTCCTATGTTCTAGAACCTCATCTGAGTTTTTCTGATTCTGATTTATGTTATTCTTTCATATTTTCTGTAATTTTCCTGATTTCTTTGCCTGTTTTGATGCAGTAGGCTTCAGTTTTCATCTGTTTTATGGACATGTCTTTCCATCTGGCTTTCCTTACCTATGGAGACATTATTCAGCTCACTTTTTTTTAAATAATAACTTCATAAGGGATTTTTCTGTTGCCCATTTTTACATGAAATTTGCTTTCCTGACCTCTTAGGAAGGAGGAAGATTGGGACTGCTTTTCTAGTTTCCTCAACAGAATTCTCATTTCTGTTGTTTTCATGAAGTTTTAAAAAACATGGCTTCCTACTTTCTGAGTTCTCCTGATTCTGTTCCTGCTCCCCACTTTTATCTGGCTTTCTCTTTTCTAGTCAGTTTGGATTTTACTTTCAGAAGCAGCAGCTTTTTCGTTTAAATGTATTGGGGTGACATCTGCTAATAAGACTATGTAGGTTTCAGGTGTATGTTACTATGATACAAATCTGTATATTGCATGTGGGCCCACCACCTGAAGTCAAATCATCTTCCGTCACCATATATTTGGCCCCCTATACCCTTTACAACCTCCCACCCTACTGTTGTAACTAACCATATTGTTGTCTGTGTCTGAGTATCAGTTTTAGAGCCCATATATCAGTCAAATCGTACGGTTCTTAGCTTTTTCTGACTTACTTAGCATATTCTCAGGGTCCATCCCTGTTGTCGCAAATGGCAGTATTTCATCTTTTCTTATGGCTGAGTGGTATTCCATTGTATATATGTACCACATCTTCTTTATCCAATCCTCTATCAAAGAACACTTTGGTTGCTTTCATGTCTTGACCTCCGTGAATCATGCTGCAATGAACATAGGCGTGTGTGTATCTTTGTGAATAAATGTTTTCAGATTTTTTGAATAGATAACCCAGAAGAGGGATTGCTGGGTCATATGGTACCTCTCTTAATTTTTTGAGGCATCTCCATACTGTTTTTAATAATGGCTGTCCCGGTCTACATTCCCACCAGCAGTGAATGGGAGTTCCTTTTTCTCCACAACCTCTTCAACACTTATTACTTGTCTTGTTGATAATCCAGAAGCTTCTTAATGTTAGGCTTATTCTGGTTAGCTTTGGGGTCTCATATGGCCCAGACTGGGCCAGTCTCTTCACATAGTCTCCCAACCCTGTGAACTCATGGAACGGAAAAATGCAAATGCACCTTCCAGAGTCAGTTCTCAGGGTGACGTGATGCTCTTTGTGGGAAGAGCCTGGAGGATTTGAGGTTCTTACTCTCTCAGGTCTGTCAGAATCTTCTTGCTTCTCCTTTACTTCCCCTTGTGCAGAGGGAAGTATCATGCAGGTCTTATAGCTGTTGGGATTAGTCCCCACCTGTTTCTTACCTAATTTTGTCGTAGATGTGATCTGTAGGCCTCTGGTCTTGTATTCCTCATTGAGGAATTTGAAACACTATTCATTACTGCTTCTACACAGAACACCCTTATCCACTCAGACTACTCAAGTCTACCATGTAGATTTTGCCAGGTTAAAGAGTAGTATTATAGTAAAGTGTATGGAGTTAATGTCATTGGAAAGACTTACTGGGATTTTATAAAAGTATGTTAGCCTGTCAACAAAAGTAGATTTCCACCACTAATGATATATTCTTTTTCAGATTGTTCAGTTTGGCATGAATGAAAAGGTTGGGCAAATCTCCTTTGACCTCCCACGTCAGGGTGACATGGTACTAGAGAAGCCTTATAGTGAAGCCACCGCGAGACTGATAGATGATGAAGTACGAATACTTATTAATGATGCTTATAAAAGAACAGTAGCTCTTCTCACAGAAAAGAAAGCTGACGTGGAGAAGGTAGGTGCCAGTTGTACAAATAATTCTGTACACAGAAAAAGGTTATGAAATGATTACCGACTCTTGGTTGGTTTATAGGCATCAGCATTTCCCACACCTGGTTAACTTTTGGATTCCTTCCTTCACTCTGGTATTTCTGTGTTGTTTTTGTCTCTGTGAGGTGTGAGAATATGGTGGTGAGCAAAACCAGGCATGATCCCAGCTCTTATGGCTCTTAAGAATATGTCGTCGTCGTCGTCGGCAGCCGTCTGTCTCGAGAGACGATGGTGTAGCTTCTTAAGAGTCTATCTGCACGCTGAGAATGGCTGTGCAGTCCAACTCGGGAGTGACACGGTATCTGTCTCCTCCCGTGTTGAATCGACATCTTGTGATGACGCTGGAGTGTCCTCTCCAGTGAAGCTGAAGCTACAGAGCCTGGGCAGGGTGATATGGAGGGTCTGCTGTTGCCCATGCAGCAGACCCCCCCTCTCTTCGCAGCTGAAGGATCCAAGGGAAAGACGGGAGTCAATACAGCTTGGCTTCAGGTGCGCCGCAGGAGTTGCCGGTGTTGACTACAACGTCAAACCGCCTTAGGGACTCCAGCTCCGGATTTTCTGTCGGGGTTTACTCCCTTAGCCTTTCCCCTGAAGAGGTATGCCACAAGGCAGCGGAGGTTTTTTGGAATCAGAGTTTTCCTTCTCTGATGTGCCCTGACTGGAAGATCGAACCAGCGACACTTAGCTCGCAGGCCGACGCTCAATCCACTGAGCCAAACCAGCCAGGTTTAAGAATATGAGTGATGGATTAATTAAGTCTATTAACAACTACCCAGTAAACAATTGAATCTACACTTTTCCCCACCATGTATTTTTTTTCTACCAAGTATTTTACCAATATAGAACACCTCACTTAATGTTGTTGATAGTTTATGCAACCTTAAGTGAAATGACATATAATGAAACCAATTTTACCATAGGCTAATTGATATAAACAAGAATTAACTTCCTATGGCCTCTCATCACCATTATAACAAAACAGCGTTGAATGAAATGTTATTTGAGGCCCTGCTGCACTTCTAAATATGGAGCATAATGGCCTGATAGAAATTTACCATTATTTTTCATCTCCAGAATAAACAGTGACAGATGAAAGGGCACATAAAAGAATTAGCCAAACTTGATAAGCGGAAGTCAGCACATGAAAAGTACATCGGTTTAATTATGAGCATCCATGAATAAACATGCTTCATGATTTTCATTTTTGTACCTTATTTGAATAGCACCTGCAAAAGGTGGATCTTTTTTGAATTCATTGGATTTCTTGCATCCAGTGAACTCTTAATTATTGAGATCCATGGAACCAAAATTAGAATTTTTTGTTTCTGGAACATTTTATACTCTAATGAGAAAAACACAAATGAAAAAAAACCTTATAAAGGATTGACACAGACAAAAGAATATTCTAAAGTAGGCTATTCATAAGCAAGTATTCAGAGAAGCCTCCTGTAAACCTGCCCTGTGCCATGCAATTCTAAAAATCCATGACTTCTTTTCATAAAAGTACACAGTGTAAATGGGGAGAGAGCTAGTGTCTGTGAAACACTAGAAAGCATACAGCAGGATCGCCAAGAAAGGAAAGAATGGAGTGGTCAGAGAAGGCTTTACATAGAACTTAGGGCTTACACTTGACCGTGAAGAAGAGTCAGACTATAGTCAATGGGAAAGAAAGGAGCTCTCAGTGTGGAGACCTGATGAGCAGAGAAGGGTGTGGGGAGGAGGGCAGGATTGGGTTGGCCTGCCTGGAACAGATAATGGGGGGAAGGGGACTGTAGTCCCCAGGTCCTCAAAAGCTAGTTTGAAAATTTAGAAACACAATTTTAGGAATAAAAATGACTTTTAGAATGGTCTGAACCAACCCCCTTTTTTAATGGTAGGGAATCCTTAAAGAATCTTGAGTGGAAATGATTCAAGTTCATCATTTAAAAGGAGAGTGTGGCAGCAATGTGCCAGCACCAGTGGGATGGAAGAGACTAGAACAGAGACCAGCTCAGAGTTGTTGCAGGTGTGTGTTAACATTCCTGAGAGGTGCTTGTGGTGGCAGATCTAAAAAACCAAGAGTTCTTCAGATTTATTAAGTATACAATGAATGAGGGGAAA
The DNA here is from genome assembly GCF_987537825.1 of Furipterus horrens. NCBI lineage: Eukaryota > Metazoa > Chordata > Mammalia > Chiroptera > Furipteridae > Furipterus > Furipterus horrens. The sequence goes on along the minus strand of NW_028327178.1, from coordinate 54,347,359 downwards.
GCCCTTAGAATGACTCCAGGACTCCTCCTAGTGGCAGACACAGCCTGGGATTGGGGGAGGGATTTCAGTCTTGACACCCAGGACATAAGCAGTAGGCATTTGCAAGTGGTACATTGATAAGAGGTCCAGTCCACACATAGAATGTGTTGGTTGTCCCACTACAATTGTTGAAAAAAAAGAAATGAGCTGTAAAAGACAATGGAGGGCGGAAGTGCTCAACCGAGATTACTAGCTCTAGAATAGTGTATGAGGATAGGGATTCCACATGCATGCCATAGATGCTCAGTTGGGTCCAGGAAATCACACCCAGTTATCTACCTTCCATATGTACAGTACATGTACTGACAATTGTAACAAAGAAATAAATGTTTGTGAAGGAAAAATTAGTTCAATAGAGTGAGGATCTTGAAACACCACAGAGTTCTGAGATTCTGCCTGGTGCATCAGAGAATATTAAATCGGTTAAGAAAAACGTGCCAGCCAAGAGCCATCAAGAGGAGAGGTGGCTGCCCTGACCGATGTGGCTCAGTTGGTAGGGTGGTGTCCTGCAAAGTGAAAGGTCACTGGTTCAATTCCCAGTTAGGGCACATGCCTGGGTTGCTGGTTCGGTCCCCAGTCGGGAAACATGTGGGAGGCAGCCAGTCAATGTTTCTTTCTCACATTGATGTTTCTCTGCCTCTTTCTACCTCCCTTCCTCTCTCTCTCTAAAAATAAATAAATAAAGTAAAAAAAGAGGAGAGGTGGCTGGAGCCTTTGCTGCTATGGTTAGTTCCTTCCAAACTCTGGGCCTCAGTTTACTCATCTATGGGGTAAGAAGTTGGACAAGTTAATCTCTTAAGAGAAAGCTTTAGGAGAATAACAGTAATCAGCTACCATTCACATAGTATATTATGTATATCAGGTACTGCCTAAGATGTATTTACTTCTCTTAAACCCCTGAAACCTCATGAAATCACTACATTATTATCCCCATTTTATAGATGAAGAAACAGCGTTGCTTAACTTTGGTTAAGGTCATCCGGTAGTTAGTAAGTGGCAGGACCAGGATCCAGACCCAGACATTCTGTCTGCACACCCCTTGTCTTTACCTTCTAACCAAGCCTGTGCGGTCATTGTGGCGAATCTGAATTGAGATATACTGTGAGAATAAAAGGTACAGTGGGTTTTGAAGATCTAGTATAAAAACAATGTAAAATATACCAATTATTCTTAATATCATTACATGTTGAAATGACTGTTTTTGATATATTGAGTTAACTACAATATCACAACTTAAGTGGTTCCCTGCAACTGTGTAAATAGGCAAATTTTAGAATTAAAGATTGTCTAAGAAGAAATCCTAAAGCTTATTTCTTCAAATCTTATATACACAATATGTTTAAAAGTTAGGTTGTTTTAGTATCCTGGTTATTTTTTTTAAGAGTCTTTATCTATTAAAGATAGACAAAAATATACATGGATAAAATGATAAAATCTGGAATTTTCTTTAAAATAAATCAGGGAGTAAATTATATAAAAATGGCTCTAAGTTGATAATTATTGATAGTGATTATATGGGGATTAGTTACCCATTTTTTCTACCTTTGTACATATTTTAAATATTCCATAATAAAGTTTTTAAAAATTGCAAAGATAGCAGAAAATTCTTTAATTTGGAATCTTTAAAAAACATAGCATTTAACATAAGCTACAGATATGTTAAATTTCTTAGGGAGTTACCTACTAATCTATTTTATGAGGTCAGTTTACAGTTTAACCAACTTTGTTCTCCTTGTAGTGGTGAGATGCTCTTGACGTAACCACTCTTCCCTGCTCTACTGATACCATCACTCACTTCCATACACAGTTGGTCAGGTGTCCTCTTTTTGGTGGTCTGTTAAAAATGTGTAGTGTCAAATTTGTGATTCAACCATACAAATGAACAGAACTTCAAGATACATATTTTCATATTAACTTTCCTGGCTTCATTTTGTATCTTTGCCCTTGTCTGTCTTTATTATTTTCAACTAACTTTTAAAATTCCCTGCTCTATTTCTGTCCTTTGCCACAACATTCCCACTCCCACCACCTACTTTCTTATGTACCCTTCCAGAATTTCTTTATGTGTATATACACACATTAAAAGATATTTTCCAGGGTTTGCTTCAGCAGCACGTATACTAAAATTTGAATGCTACAGAGAAAATTAGCATGGCCCCTTGTGCAAGGATGACATGCAAATTCATGAAGCATTCCTTCCATATTTTTATTTTTCACAAAGATGTTTATTTATATAGAAACCAATTTTTAGAAAATGGAATTTTAGAAGAACGTATAAATGGAATATAAGAAGAAGAGCAAGGAAAATAAAACCAGATTAAGTATAGGACACAAAATAACCTTTATTAAACAAAATTGAATAAAAAATATAATGAACTAAAAGAAGTTTAAAAAAACAGTAATGTAACCACATTTACACTGGTCTCTAAAACGAATGAAATGGGAAAACATGCAAAAGAATAGGAAAATACAATTTAAAAAAAAAATAGTGCAGGATACTATGTAAATTATAATGTCATCTTATATAAACCTAAATGGATGCAAACATGCTTATGAAAACGATGTAAGCAATCTTCAGTTGAATGCAAAAAATGTGTTCCACAAGGTAGCAGTAAGGAAAAGCATGTGAAATAAGATGGCAGCACAGATAAAAGGTGATTTATCACTAAAATATATATTTCCCTATTTTAAAAAGCAAATTACAGTATATTGTAGACATTATACATCTCACTTTTCTCATTGAATAGGTGTATAATTGTTCATTGTATGGATGTACCAAATGTATTTAGTCATTCCCTTACTGATGGACATTTGTTTTTCCAGTATTTTGCACATCTTACTCCAAAATTATGTGACCTTATGTATACCTTTTTCAGTGGTCTCAAACTCTTTTGGGGGTGAGGTCGACTATAAATAAATACATTAACTTTTAATAGACTTTGCCAAGTAACTAATAGGAACTGTTCATTTTTCAGGTTGCTCTTCTATTATTAGAAAAAGAAGTATTAGATAAGAATGATATGATTGAACTTTTGGGCCCCAGACCATTTGCGGAAAAATCTACCTATGAAGAATTTG